>NC_080185.1:123105128-123221200 GCF_950295315.1 Erinaceus europaeus
AATCATTTTCTGTGAAATAGATTGGCAGAAAAATAAAAAATATATATATAAACCTGAAAAGACTTTTTAAGACTTTAAAAATGTCTAGTAGTATTTGAGCCTTATCCCCAATGCACTGACAGACGCTTGGTGGTTTATTTCACTCTCTCTGTCAAAAAAAAAAAAAAAGTTAATAGAGTCTCCTTTTATTTTAATGAAGAAGTAGAGAGAGAGAGAGAGAGGTACCAAAGTACAGCTCTGGCAGTTGGTAGTGGTGGGGATTGAACCTGGGACCTCAGAGGTTCAGGCATGAAAATCTTTTGCAGAACCATTATGCTTTCTGCCCAGTCCTAGATTTCATTCTTTAAATACAAGTTACACGCCAGGGACATTCTTTTTTTCACTAATGTCACCCACCATCAAAAGGAGAAAACAAACACATCATCTCGATGAAGGACACCTCATCTACCTGAAGTGCCCTGTGCTTTAGACCCACGTAAGCCAAGTGTGCAAGGGCCAGTCTCGTGAAGATTAGTTTCTGTGAGATTCGGCAGATAGGAGAAGTGGCAGAGCGGTTCACCTATCTGGGAGCATAAGCAAGAGAGAGAGAAGGCCAGAAGAGAACCAGAGAGAGGAGGAGGGGCAGGAGACTCGCCTCCACTGGCTCGAGTCCCAGCCTGCTGCTCTTGGGTCTCCCCGCTTTATACGGCACGTACAGAAGGAGTGCCCAGAAGCTAAGCATAGTCTGCCTCCCTTCTGGGCTTGTTTTTCAGACCAGACAAGAATGCATGCTAAGGAGTCTGCAAAAACACAAACAAAAAACAGCCAGTTGCTAACAAAGTCATAGGAGCGCCACGCAGGAGTCGGGCAGTAGCGCAGCGGGTTAAGCGCACGTGGCGCGAAGCGCAAGGACCAGCTCAAGGATCCTGATTCGAGCCCCGGCTCCCCACCTGCAGGGGAGTCGCTTCACAGGCGGTGAGTGAAGCAGGTCTGCAGGTGTCTGTCTTTCTCTCCCCTTGTCTTCCCCTCCTCTCTCCATTTCTCTCTGTCCTATCCAACAATGACGACATCAATAACAACAATAACTACAAAAGCAATAAAAAGGGCAACAAAAGGGAAAATAAATAAATAAATATCATTTTTTCTTTAAAAAAAAAAAAAAAAAGGAGTGCTATGCAGGCCTTCCCAGGGCTCTGAAGAGGACTAGGGTGCCTACGGCAGAATTTTATGAGCTAGCTGCCACTCGTGACCCGAGGGCACACTGAGGACTCATCTTTCTTGCCAAGAGAGTGAGGCTGAGTGGAGATGTAACGGAGACATGAGTCAGCATTACCCGTTCTTGATCCAATCTTTCAAGTTCTCTTCGTTCCCTTTCCAGAGTTTCTTGTCGTTCATTCTGCCTTCTTTCTTCTCTCTGCTTTTGTTCCTTTGCTTGCTGTTCCCACATTTTCTCTCCTTTATTTTCACCGATTTGTTTCTGATATATACCTAATAGGACAGAAAATAAAGAGCAAGTAGTTTCCCACAGATTTTTCAAAAGAACGTGAGACCAGTTTGCAAGCTGCCTGTCAAATTCAGGAAGACCCCCACCACACTTTTAGATGGCTCCGAGGGCTGGTGTGGTCTCAAGCTGCTGGTCCACTTCAACAGCTCCCAGGCCCACTCCTAGCAGCGCGCCCAGCCTTCTCCTTAGCTGAGGTTACTACACACCCCTTCACCACGACAGACTGAACCCCTCCCTCGCTTCATTCTCATCTCCTCCTCTGCACCAGCTCCTCCCTCCTACGCCTGTCAGGAGGCAAATCCCACATCTCTGCCTATTGTTTCCGGCCTTCCCAGCAGTCGTGTCTTTAGGGTTCAGATCTCCCCACCATTCCCCACTGTTTCTGCTTCTCAGCCTCTCAGTCTCCTAGTGGCACGCAAGTCTCTTCTACCCAGAGCCACAGCCAAACCAGCCTCTGCCCGTCACCCTTGGAGCTGCTCCCTTCCTGAGGCGCCAGCTAGCATCTCTGCGCTCATCATACCGCGTCCTCTGCTCTAGTCATGATCTCGCCCCTGCCTCACATGGGAGTTTCTAACAGGCTCCCTGCCATCAACACATGGAAACCCCGCAGCATGGGCTTTACTCCAGAAGTTAGCACCTGGGCAGACGACCTCACCACTGTGTCCTGGAACCCCACCTCTCCAGAGCCCCGCCCCACTAGGGAAAGACAGGAACAGGCTGGGGGGATGGGTCAACCTGCCAGCATCCATGTTCAGTGAAGAAGCAATTACAGAAGCCAGACCTTCCACTTTCTACACCCCATAATGACCGTGGGTCCATACTACCGGAGGGATAAGAACAGGAAAGCTATCAAGGGAGAGGATGGGATACAGAACCCTGGTGGTGGGAATCGTGTGGAATTGTACCCTTCTTATCCTACAGTCTTGTCAATATTTTTTATCTTTTATTTTATAAAAGAATTTTAAAAAGAAGTTAACACCCGAGCTTTAGTCCTACTCTCTCTACTACATCCACTCAGCCCCTGGGGCTTGGCGGTTCCTACTGCTGCCTGGGGGTCTGATCACCAGCACCTAGAGTGAAGGGATCACTAGTCACAGGTTACTAAAGTAACCTGCCTTCCTCAGCCCCCATCACTTCCCTGGAAATGCTGAATCTGCTGGTCGCTCTCTGCTCTAGGGAAGTCCAAACCCTCAACGATCTGGGCTTCTGTTCCAGGTTATGAAGCCCAAAGACTGACTGTTAAAAACCCTGACAATCTACATATTGCACCTCAGAGGCAGACCCCTGTGCACACAGCTGATTCCTTTACTCTGCTACGTTTTCACTCCTGACTCACTACTCACGTCTCTGAAAACTGGCTGTCTACTAGCTCTGCTCTCCAGAGGCTGCCATGCCCACTGAGGAAGGCCTCACCAACAGCTTTCTGACTGTCCCATTCCCCCTTCTAGAAAGTCCAGAAGCAGGGCCTGGGGTGGTTCACAGTTGTGGGCACAGCTCTCAAAAAAGTGCCAAGCATAGAAAGGCTCTTGAAGTTGTTTTGGTGTTTCCCAAAGCAGATTTGCTCCGGAATCAGCAGTTAACCCTTTCAAAACTCTGCTGCTGCTTCTGGCTGTTCCTGTATTCCTGAGTACACCCACTGACACCAAGAAACTGCCTGCAAGAGGCTTCGCCTGGGTTCTGGAGATGATACTTGCCCAGTGTTTAGGAGAGTCTGAGGGGTGCTTTTACCAGTGGGACTTCCTTTCTACTTGAGGCTTAAGCACTATGGATCAAGCAAAAAAGAATCCGGTTGCAGCCTGGAAGGCAGCTCAGACCTCCCCTCCAGCTCAACTCCCTCTGCCCACACACACTGGGGAGGAAGTGGGCATCCGGACAAGGTACGAGGAAAGAGGTGGTTTTCCTTCAGTGTCAGCTTCCATGAGAACTGAAAGAGAAAAGGTTTTCTGTCCTCTGAAGACACATGGGAGGCAAGCGCGGGGGGAAAAGCACGATTCAAATGGCCCCGTGCCGTTAACTAGGCGTGGTGGGAGGAGCCATCATTCCAGCTTTCCTCCGCGACTTGCCAAGATGAGGCTCTCACAGAATGGCTTTGCAAGCATATCTTCAGCAACAGGTAACTGCTATGTTACCCTTTGAAATAAACATGCTTGTTTTTCTGTTTTTAGACTGCCACCAGGGACACTGCCATAGCTCGGTCCACCCTGCCAGTGGCAGTTCTGTCCCCCTTTTTTGATACAGACAGAGAGAAACTGAGAGAAGAGGGGGAGATAGAGAGGAAGAGAGAAAGAAAGGCACCCGAAACCATGCTTCACTGCTCATAAAGTTCTCCCCAGCAGGTGGGAACTAGGGAATTGAACCCAGGTCCTCGTGAATGGTGATGTGTGCACTCTACTGGGTGAGCCACTGCCTGGACCCAGAAACATCATTTCTATTTTTATTTATTTATTTAACCAGAGCACTGCTCAGCTCTGGCTTATGGTGGTACGGGGGATTGAACCTGGGACTTCAGAGCCTCAGGCATAAGAGTCTCTTCGCATAAGCATTATGCTATCTACCCCTACCCCCAAAACACATTTTTAAAAACTTACTGCATTTTTCTCCTAAGATAAGAGTTTCACATGTGGGGGTAGAGCGGTAGCGGGTTAAGTGCACATGACACAAAGTGCAAGGACCAGTGGAAGGCTCCTGGTTCGAGCCCCCGACTCCCCACCTACAGGGGGATCGCTTCACAGGTGGTGAAGCAGGTCTGCAGGTGTCTAGCTTCCTTTCCTCCTCTCTGTCTCCCTTCCTCTCTCCATTTCTCTCTGTCCTATCCAACAACAGCAGCAATGACATAGCAATAATAATGACAACAACAAGGGTTAACAACAAGGGCAATAAAACAGTGAAAAATGGCCTCCAGGAGCAGTGGATTTGTAGTGCAGGCACCGAGCCCTAGCAATAACCCTGGAGGCAAAGAAAAAAAAAGTTTCACATGACATAGAGACAGAGAGGTGTCAAGAGCATCATTCCAGTTTTTGTAGCACCTGGATCCAACTGGAAGCTTCAGGCATGGAAGTCAAAGCACTCTACCAGTATTTCCCTGGCTGCAAAAATGTCTTTTTGTTTTTCAATGCAACTTGAACAGGAAGACTAAATGAAAAGTATTTTTGCTTAGAGACTTTTCTCGTCAGCACTGTCTTCCTATGTTCAAACGTGGAGTGATTGGCAAGTCATTAACGGTGAGAATACCCTAACAAAAGCTCTGATAATCCCTGCTGATGACAAGTCTTTCCCTGGCTGAGGAGAACTCCATAGAACGCACACAGGATGGTGCTCAACAGCAGCCATGTGAAGTGTCAGGCGACACCCCACTTACTTGAGCAGTGAAAGGTGGGTTTGGCAGGCACAGCGGCGGCCACAGTGTCCATGTGTGGCATGTCACCAGCAGGATAAAGTCCATCCGCTTCAAACTGCTGGGGCGCAGCCCCTGCATCTACAGAAGGAACAAACAAATTGTGAGTCCTCAATAAAAGCAGCTAGAGAGAGGAATTCCATGCAGTGTGGCATCACTAACATGGGCCCTGAAGTGGCAGTCAAAGCAACCGGGCCGGCCCGCTCGCTCCTTGTAGACTGACTATGCTTCCAACATAGCTTGCCAGTGAGTTTATTCATTCACAAAATTTGACTTGTTATACAGTAAAACTTCCTGTGAGAGAATTCACCTGCCCTATGCTGATCATTTGCATTCTATTCAAATATCAGTGAATTCAAAATGTTTGTAAGAACTTGGAAGACCTGAGCACAGAACTTCCAGGAGGCGTGGCTACGGACTAACGGGGAACAGCAAAGACTCTCCTCCCAAAGAAACAAACATTGACAACCTTCGAACCCACAAACTTCACTAAATCGCGGCTGGACATCTGCAGACATCAAGGTGCTGGGGTGTGTGTGTGTATGGGCTGAGAGGGGACACGGGACTGAAGCCAAGCACCCTGGAGCTACGGTGACAAACAGCGCCACTTGCCAACAGCAGCCAAGGCTGTGCAGGGTGCTGAGCTTTGGCCCATGGTCTCGGGAGTGAAAGTCTGAACTGGTGGTGAGGTCACACCACAGTAGCAGGGGATCTGCCTGACAGTCTGGCCTGCCTCCTCCCCACCAAACTCAGGTCTCAGTGTCTACTCAGAAGGTCATTCGCAGCAGCTGGCAGCTGACGGCCTGTGGTAAACTGAGCCCTGCTTCTTCCAACACAACTGCCACCTAGTAGCAAACCCCAGTGGCCTGAACTCAGACTGAAATCTGAAGTTTATTTATTTATTTTTTAAAATAATTTATTTCTTTATTGGGGAATTAATGTTTTACATTCAACAGTATGAAGTTTATTTTTATTAGTGATTTAATACTGATTTACAAAATTACAAGATAACAGGTACAACTCCACACCATTCCCAGCACCAGAATTCTGGACCCCCGATCCCTCCATTGGAAGCTACAGCAGTTCTCCTAAGGTTGCAGATAAGGGTCAACTATTATTCCTACAACTATCTGACTATATTTGCCCTTATTTTGAGACTGAAATCTTACAGAGAAGCCATGTATATACTCTAGACAGAGTTAAGCACAGATCAAGGAAGCAATAAGAAATATAGCCTCACGACTCACCCCCACCCCCTACGATATAAGCAGGTGAAATCTAGTAATTATAACAATAGCACCAGCTGTTGGCTCAGCAACAACTGGCACAATACATACACAGACAATAGAAATAGCAAAAAACCAACTTCAGAACATGAGTACTCAAAGAGACAGAGAGGAAAGAGAAGGCCCCCAGGGAGTTTTAGCTAGCGAGAGACTGACTCTCAGAGGAAGACTAGCAAGAACTCACTGCGCGGTCTCTCCACGAGTCTAAGCACAGTACTGAGAAGTATCCTGAGCGAGTAACCTCTGCTGAGCCTTTAGCTGTTCCCAGTGACACTTACAAATGAGCGGGTGAAACTCAGGAGGCTAAACTACAGGCTCTACACTGAGAGACTTCGCCAGCTGAAGGACACTGCCTTCTCCTGCACCCAGCTAGACATCTCAGCTGTGGGCCCCCAGGAAAGCCCTCGGAGGCGGGGCTCGGGAGACCGGCCCTCGATTCTGACCTAATAGTCCTTCACCTTCATCCTTGCATGAAGGATGAGTTTTCTCATCTTGAGGGAGTCGGCCGAGTTAGTGCGGTCTGGGGTGGAAGGGGGTGGCCACTGCCACCTTCATACTCCATACGTAGGAGAAATTTCTTCAAAATCCCTTTTCATGGTCTGGAAGGACACACAGACTTGCAAACATGAGGTCTTGAGTTCGATCCCCAGCACTGCATGTCAGTGATGTTCTGGCTCTGTGAGTGCCTCTCCCTCTTTCTCTCTCAATAAATAAAATTTTACCAAAAAAAAAAAAATCACTTCTTTCCCAGGTCAAGGAGAAAAACATCATCAGTCATGAAACAAAGATTCATGTCTGAAGCTCTGAGGTCCCAGGTTCAACCTCCAGCACCACCATCAGCCAGAGTTGAGCAGTGCTCTGGTAAAATAATAATAATAATAAAATAAAAATCTTTTTTTTCCATCTGAGCAGGTTCCACCTGCACTGTCCCTGTGGCCGCACCCACGCTGGGCCGGGCCCTGTGCACGTTCTCACTGGCGTCGGGCTGAGCTCAGGGGCAGTGGCTACGGCCTTCTAGTCCTCCAGGGCTCTACTTTTTCCATGTGAGAAAGGACTGGGGCACAGAAAGCCTCACTTGGTTGGAACCTTGAGACATGTAGACCCACATCTTATTACAAGCCACTCCCAAAGCAGTTTGAGACAAGACGTGCACCAGCTCCTAACAAAGAGTTTGGGGAAATGTACAGTATCTGCGAGGAAAGTAGCCTTTTTGCAAAATCATTATTGTCAAATTTAAACTGCCAGTTAATAACAAGACAGGGAAGGAATTTAAACTGGCAGTCATTTTGTGCCTGATATGAGTAGTCCTTCCCTTGGGGACTTCAGTCGCAGTGCTCCGACTGGTGAAGAACTGGAGACATTTCTTTTCTGCAAGTGGACTGTGAGCTTTGACCTGGGAACCTGGGGAAGAGCCTCTGGGCCAGTTCCCCGGACCAACGGCACTGCTAACTGTTCTTAGAGATGTGCTTCTACAGCGCTCAAAAATGTCCTCTTCCCTGCAAGCATCAGAGGCTCCCAGGTTCCCTTCCTGGCAGTGGTGACATTAAGTTCCAGGAAACAGGAGGCCTCAGGAGTGGCCAAGCTGCCTGGACTCAGAGGCTCCTGAGAAATGCAGTCTGCTGGAGTAAGGGACGGCCTGCCAAGGGAACGCTGGGGTCACCAGGGGCTACCTATCTCCAGCCACTCTAAACAGCACCCCAACAGCTCAAGTCTGAGCACCCTGCTCTGTTCGAGCTGGCCAAGGAGAAGATGAAATCCCAGGAGGTTCTCTCTGCTCTCACAGGGCCCCACAATTCCATCTTGGACCCTCATCTTGGATGAGGTGCTGAATATCAGGGATAAAAACAAGCTGTGAAGGGCTGAGGGAAACATTAAGAAACCTTCTAGCCTGTACCTGTGACATTGGGAGAGCTACTGCGGCTTCCAATGGACTGAATGGGGACACGAACTCTGACAGTGGGAACCGTAAGTAATTATGTCCCTAATATCTTATAATTTTGTAAATCAATATTAAATCACTAATGCAAAATACATTTTAAAAATTAAATTAAATTACAATTACAATTTAAAAAGAAGAAGAAACCTTACAGAACTCTGACAGTTTCCGAGCAGAAGTGAAGATGTATTTACACCGAAGCCTTTAATCTGGAGTCGTTCCTGTTACATAGTTTGGTCTCACTGTGGAAATACTTCAGTGTTATCAAGGGGAGGGGATGGGATACGGAGTTCTGGTGGTGGGAATTCTGTGGAGTTGTACCCCTCTTATCCTATGGTTCTTGTCAGAAATAAAAATTATTAAAAAAAAAAAAGAAATACTTAAGTCTTAAAATTTTTTCACGGGGGTCAGGTGTTAGCGCAGCAGGTTAAGCACATGTGGCACAAAGCACAAGGACTTGTATAAGGATCCTGGTTGGAGCCCCCAGCTCCCCACCTGCAGGGGAGTCGCTTCACAGCCTGTGAAGCAGGTCTGCAGGTGTCTATCTGTCTCTCCCCATCTTCCCCTCCTCTCTCCATTTCTCTCTGTCCTATCCAATAACGAGGACATCAATAACAATAATAACTACAACAACAATGAAAAACAACAAGGGAAACAAAAAGGAAAATAAATAAATATTTAAAAACTTGTTTATTTTTTTTTACATTTGAACAACTGTGGATTTACTTGTAGTTACCGGATATCCCTATACATTACATTACATGGGAAACTTTGTCAGCTACATGTGGGTAAGAGTCACACTAAGTATCACTGTAAGTAAGTGACTTTTAAAGTTAAAGCATTTTTCTGTGCCTCTGGATTTTGACTTCAGAGTATACGTTTTCTAGATGGTACCTCGAATGCCACATTGAACCCAATCCCACTGGAGTGCCACTGTAAACTGGGTGTAGGTGGAAAGTGTAGTCACACTTCGCCTTAGTGCTTTCTCCTCACATTTTGCTACCACAGGGGATAGAGTGACGCTTCTCAGGACCATGGCTCCTCCACATTATGTTACTGGGAAGCACGGGGGTTTTAGTACAGCATGCCCTCAAGCTACACAGATGAGCTACCTAACACAATAAAAGGTGGATGCTGAGTAAGTAAATGAGTCAGACAGTACCAAACTAGGTGACTTAAGCATTCACTTAACCTAGCTGAAACTTTCAAATTATTGCCATCCCAAAATGTTTAAGAATACATCAGTCAAAAAAAAGAAGGAGGAGGAGGAGGAAGAGGGGGGGAGAGGAGGAGGAGGGGGGGAGAGGTGGAGGAGGAGGAGGAGAAGGAGGAGGAGGAGAAGAAGAAGAGGAAGAGGAAGAGGAAGAGGAGGAAGAGGAAGAGGAAGAGGAAGAGGAAGAAGGAGGAGGAGGAGGAGGAGGAGGAGGAGAAGGAGAAGGAGAAGGAGAAGGAGAAGGAGAAGGAGAAGAAGAAGAAGAAGAAGAAGAAGAAGAAGAAGAAGAAGAAGAAGAAGAAGAAGAAGAAGAAGAAGAAAACACATCAGCCAGACACACCCCTGGAAATCTCGGCTAGAAAAATGAGGTGGGGACTGGGGATACAACTCAGTGGTAGAAATCTTTACACGTGAGGCCCCGGATTCAACTCTTGGTGCGTGCACACACACAAGCACACACGAAGACGTGATCCTTACATATTTGTGATTTTATCACTAAAGTAAAAAAAAAAAAAAGTCCTCGTTTGTCACTGCTTTGGCTTTTGTAACGTTTCATAAGAACTAAGTTTAACACATTTGCAACGATAAAAACCAATACTTGGAGCTGAACTTACACTGAGAAGATGATTCACACTCTTCATTATCCTTAAAAGTTAGCTTGTCTTCATCTGAAAACTCACTTCTGTCTTGAAGGTCAGCTCGTCTTTGAAAAAAACTGGATTGGAAGGATAAAATTCATGAATGGTGATGCTTTAAGAAAGTAAAACCCACAAGCATAAAGAAATGAAAAGCCTTTTGTGACTAGAAAAACAGCCTTGAAAATTCTTTTTCAATGGCTCAGAGGGAAACAAGAAAAAGCTACGCTGTATCAGGCACACACTCACCACACAGCAGGCAGGGCTGCAGCAATGGATCCATGTCAACGCAGCCACAACTGCCCCACGCTGTGAGGCGGGCACCAAGAGTGACGCTGCACTCTCCATTCTAGCGCCAGAAATACAGCTTTCAAGGAGCACACGCTGCCGTCTTGAGAAAGACAGTTCTGCACACACTCATCATGAGCCGTCTCGAGATGCACCAGGCCCTGTGCACCGAGGCACCCTACCCAGACTTGGGGGTGTCTTGTCTCTCTTCTTCACTTTCTCATGAAAGGGTGGTATGTCCACATGCTAGACAGCCAAATGTGACAGTTGCCAACTCTGGACAGCAGAACTCAGTCACCTTGCAGACAGCCAGGCTTGAGACCAGCACCTAATCAGACTCTGCTGCTTATGGGGCCAACCCCTGAGGACCAGACGTGAGCAGGGGGGCCTTTCTACAGGTGACCTGAATGCCAGCCTGGGCAAGTCATCACCCAGCATGCTTCAGCAATCTTACCCTACCTCAGAGCCCACTGTTACTTAAAGTTGATTCAGTGACATACTGATTTGTCTTATTCGTCTTACATTTAAGTGTCAAATATTTGAACATTTTTAAATGATGTGTGAAACTTTTTAGGTTTAAATTGAATTCTCTGACTTGCATGGGTTTTACCCCTTATTTTTCTTTTATCTTTGCATATCAAGTCTATTCATGGCAGTGTGAAGATGCCCAGTTCATCGATACTGCGTCATAGCGCCTCTTACATGTTTCATGCTCAGTGAACAAGCAGAAAGCGCTCATCTGCTGAAAGGAGTCTTATTTCCAGGTGATTCAAGTGACCCTCAGATATCACAACCATCCTCTAGCTGGACTGAAAATGCTATACAGCCATGTGGGCTTTAACGTCATGTAATAATAGTCAGCAGATGAAGGCTGAGGCCCTTCACAGCTACCCAGACTCAGCTCAGGACACGCAGAGCGCGGCACATACCCAGACTGCTCCAGCGTGCCAGACAGCGAGTGGATGGAAAGGCTGCGCCTAGACTCGGCTGGTGAAGGCTGGGGTGTTCTGTCAGGACAGGCGCTGGGAGCAGAGGCTTGGGAGCAGGCCAGGCCTAAGGAGCGCAAGGAACGAGAGTGCGAATATGAAAAATTGCATGACAAAGACAGCAATATGGTTTCTCAAGAGCTCTACTACTTTGGAAATAATTCTATTAACCTTTGCAAATAGTGGAGGGAGTGCGCTGCATTAGCAATCCACGAAAGTCACAACGCACCTAAGTAAAAGGGTGATGGCAACAGAAATGTAGAAAAACCATCCCAAAGGTGGGGGTGGGGTGGGGAGGAACACTGTCGCCTGCTCAATGCCTCAGCATTCCGAGCAAAACGCAAGGACTTGATGTCAACGGGCTTCTGGGCCATCCTTGCCAGGGGACACAGCAGTGCTCAACAGGGCAGCACAGGCTCAGAGAGCTTCCTGCTGTCCAGGGGCAGCCCAGACACAGGCCAGAGGCCCAGAAGCTGCAGGTGTGAGTCCAGGGCACCGGCCACCCTCTTCAGCAGCAGCTTACCTTCCAGATACATCTCCCCATCCAGGCTTCTCTTGGTTTTTGGAAGAGGCGTGGAGGACAGGCGTCTAGAAGACGTGCTTCTGCGCTGGGAGGCCATGCTGCCAGCTAGCAAGTCTAACACGTCGTTCTTTCCCTCTCTGAGTTCTCTGAGTGAGCCCACTCTGTCCGCTGACAAAAGGCATCTTTCAGGGGAACCTGAAGTGATGCTTTGGAGAGTCCCGACTGTGTGCAGGGGCTGTGGGATCTTGGCTGTTTGAGGGCTGCTGGCAGGGTGCAGGCTAGTTCTCTGGTGGTAACTGCGAAAGGCTTTCTCTAAGCGTTCAGCCTCCTGCTCCAGCTCCCTCATCCTGGCCTTTGTGTTGGCCACAAATTCAAGGTCAGAATCGGGGGAGCTCCCCTCCCTGCTCGCATTTAAAGCACAATTTGTGAGCCTTGGCACAACCGTGACTGCCATCAGCCTTCCCAGTTCTTGAGGACTCTTCAAGTAATCTCCACTGATGTTGTGGTGAGGCACCAGGCTGTCACTCACCAACCTGTTGGCGGAGCGCTCTATCAGGGACTGCTTTGGGTTGCGGTACACTTCATTCTCTAGGGCTAAGACGCAAGTGGGAAAGGCAAGAAAAAAAAAAGAAAAGAAGTAAGAATACCTGTTGAAAAATGAAAAGGAATAAAGCTACATGCCAAACAGTTGCTGAAGCCACAGGAATGGTCTCAGTTAGGAGCATTTATCGACAACTTTATGTGCCAACTAGGCCTTCCATAATACACAATGCTTTTACACAATCCTTCGTGTATGGACAGGAAATCCAAAAAGCTCTGACAACTGAAACATATTCATAATTTTGAGATCAAGAGGCAGAGAGAGGGTGTGTGAAAGGTGAACTTCCTTCAATGCAGTGAGGAATGGGCTCAAACCTGGGTTTGAATGATCCGAATTGATTTGGAGGCAAAGCCTGGTCAGACCTACACTCATCTGGCTGAAAAGCTTGACCTGACCTGATCTAAACTGCTTTCAATCCTTAGTTATTCCATCCTCACGGACCTGCTGGCATCTGACAGCACTGTGTCTCACTACAGCATGTGCCCCAGAAATCCCAGGGCTGTGGCAAAAATCCACAGTATGCAGCTGGAGTTTTCAATGATGGCAAAGGACAGAGGTTCTCAGTCGAGGGCCACAAACCTGACCTGTTCCCATTCTTCACATGAGGGTGAGGCTTGCGGAGGTCAAGGCACAGAGGTGTTGAGACCTAGAGCCACTGGGGTTTCTGAATGCAAAGCCAGAAAACATGTGACCACAGCCCTCCTGCAGGGCCTCCTCCATGACGCTTAAATAACAGTACGTGAAGAGGCAAAAGGGCCCCATCCTAATTTCTTTGGATAGAGACAGAGGTAGAGAGAGAGATCACACCGCCAAAGCTTCCTTCAAGGCAGTGGAGATCAGGCTGGAGCCCGGGTCGGGTCATCCACGTCTAAACTCACTCTTTGTGACTCGAGTGTGGCAAGCAGAGAACAGTTGGCATGAAAATAAGGAACAGAACAAAGAAATGAGTAAAGAGAGAAAGAGAAAAAGGAAACGAATGCGGGAAGAAGGGAGCAGGGGACGGGTGAGGACAGGGTACAATGGGGAACTGAGGGTGGTGCAGAAGCAGGAAGTGGGAGAAGCCAGTGGAGGAGAAGCTTCCTTTGAGCTTGAAAGCAGCTTGGGGAGGCGAGTGAGCTTCCCTACAGTCGCCTGGAAGAGGAGGGACAGACAGCATCACCCGCAGCGGGGGCGTGCAATACAGTGACAGCAGTAACCATGCCCTGAGTGTCCAGGCTCACGTCCATTCACCAAAGCATGGGAGCAAATGTCATTCTCATCACACAGGGGAAACTGAGGCCCAAGGACATTAAAGGAAGGTGCCCAAGGTCCAAGGAATAAACTCAGGAAACGCACAGCTGTCTGACTCTAGCAGAAGGCGCTTTTTGCTAGGCCAGCTGCTTTTCCCAGCTCTGCGCAGTAGTGGGGGAGTACAGAAAGCGGCTCAATGGTTACCAGCCTTAGCGTTGTCGAAGCAACAAGTGCGAAAGGCAAGCCTAGGTCCAGGCTACACCAGGAACTGTGTGCCACCACTGCCAGTGCCACACGAGCCTATAAGGGGCAGGAGGGCCTCCCAAGCCACAGGGCAGCTGTGAAAGCATGACACGTTAGCTGACAGGCAGGGTGGTCTTCCTGAAATGGACAAGTTCTACCTTTCAGGTACCACACATTCCCAGGGCTTCTCCCCTAGTGTGAGAAATACTGAAACTTCAATAATCAACTTTACGTTCACACATGTGAGCAACTTACGTACGCATTCATAGGCTAAAAAGATTCTAACCTGTCTGCGTTTGTCTCAGTTGTGATTTTAAGTCCGTAACCTGCATGGTTAACATCTTTACAGAAGCATCATAATCTAATATCTGGGCCTTCAACTGTGTAGAACGCTCAATCTGAAAAGATTTAGAGAAGATAAACGTTACCAAACAGCAAACCACAAGTCACTCCAAGAAAAGTGATTCTCTCTTGGGGCTAAGTCTCTTGTTCTGTTTTGCCAGTTCTGAGAAGCATTACACCCATCACCCAGAGTCCCTCTAATGCAGCAAAAGCAGGAGTGTAGTGAATAAAGCACTGGACTCTTATGGGTGAGGGCCTGAGGCCAGCCCCTGGCATCACATGTGCCTGCGCGATGCTCTAGTTCTCTCTCACTCACAAATAAATCAAGTAACAACTGAGAGCACACACAAGCCAGTTGGCTACCTCCCTTTTCACTCCTGTAACAGCCCCCACATGGCCTGCCCGACAGCCAGGTGAGTGGACAGCAATACTCACTTCACTTTGCAGCTGTTTCTGCAGAGCTTGCTTGTACGTTTCAAACTCCTTATGCTCGTATGCAATAGCATTTTCTGCTTTCTTTAATTCTTTCTGAAAAACTAGCATCTCGGGAGATGGCTGAGATATGCCTACGAAAATTTAAGAGAGGGTTTGGTCGCCACCAATCTGAAGCTCTCACAGTTCACTTAACAGCTAAGTGGTCTCACAATATCCTCCTCTTCTTTGTCAATAGACCCTTGATGATGTATTTATTCTATTGAAAAGACTACGAGAAATTAATCGAAAAGGGAGGAGTTTAGCGTATATGCCTGTGAATTCTTACTGTACTACAGAGTCCTACTCTAAGAAGAAGAACCCTTTCAAATCTTTCAATTAACTGAAAAGCCTGTCTGTCTTCTACCAAACACAGAGGGGACAGAAGAGGTCCTCTATCAAGTCTTGTGGATGACAGCCCTGGGGCTGCCTGCCCTGGGCACCTGTCAGCTGCACTCAGGGTGCACACCGGGAGTAGATGGTAGCCCCCTGGCGGACCACTGAAGGACTCTTTAATAATGGGGGCCATGTGTAGGGTAGTGATGAAGGATGGTGTAGTTCCTTAGGCTAGCACGAGGCCGCAATTTAACCACTCCCTGAGCCTGGGGAGTTGGGGAAGGAGAAATTCACTGAAATAGGAAGAGGGAACCAGCATGGAGCTTCGGTGAGGCTCTGGGGCAGCTCCAGGGCCACCCGGGCAAGGATGTGAGGCCTAATGACAACTGTGACTTCACTCTCCTTAGCCCCCTCCAACAGCTGGGAATGCCCCCACTGGCCAATCCTGAGAGGCAGATCTGCACGATTTAATCTTCATAAGCTTTCGGTGTTACTGACACTATTCATCATGGAACAGCAAGCCAAGGGGAAGTCGATGCGATCTGAGACTCTTCATTCTATAAAAATTTCATGGCGCCCTCCTTTATAGGTATAAAGCACAGTTCCATAACACTGGCCTAATCCAAGTTACAAAAACAAGCTAATTAGAAAGAGGGGGGGGGGCTTACGATTTAGGAGACGCGTGTTTTCATTTTTACTGTCCTCCAGTTGCTGTTTCAGTAGTTTGTTTTGCGCCTGGAGCTCCAGTTTCTCTTCCTTGAGTAGTGAATAGTCATTCATCTCTTTAATCTTTTCGTTCAGCAGGTGGTTTTTCTCGGTTAGTGCCAAAAGCTGGGCTTTGGCAGACTCTAACTCAAGCTGAAATTGGAAAAGGAAAACTTCTACTTGAATGGTGATTTGACTGCTCTGAAAGCTGGGTTTCACAACTTAACCAAGGTCACGTAACAGAAGTTAGGCTGTCCCAAGAAGATACTCACTATGGTAGTGAAAACCACCGTTTACCCTAGTGTTGGGACTGGAGGGAGTTGACCCAATTTAGATAGAAGCCTGTCTTACAAACCAAATGCTCCTGATTCAAAGGATCACCAGCCCGCATTCCACATGTGCCAAGGATCCCCAAACCACCAAGCCACTGCAATGATTTTTTGATTATGGAAAGGAGAGCGAGATATCACTCACATGCTGTTTACTGCCTTCCATTTAATAGACTCTCATGTCTGGATACAGAAGCCTACAAAATTCTCAAATAAGTTGTCACAATTTCAAAAAAGAATTTTACATATAGAATAAATTTCTTTTTTTTTAATATTTATTTTATTTATTTATTCCCTTTTGTTGTCC
Source organism: Erinaceus europaeus (assembly GCF_950295315.1). Taxonomy (NCBI): domain Eukaryota; kingdom Metazoa; phylum Chordata; class Mammalia; order Eulipotyphla; family Erinaceidae; genus Erinaceus; species Erinaceus europaeus. Next base: position 123,121,437 of record NC_080185.1, read on the forward strand.
TTGTTGTTTTATTGTTGTGGTTATTACTGATGTCATCGTTGTTGGATAGGACAGAGAGAAATGGAGAGAGGAGGGGAAGACAGAGAGGGAGAGAGAAAGACAGACACCTGCAGACCTGCTTCACCGCCTGGGAAGCGACTCCCCTGCAGGTGGGGAGCCGGGGGCTCGAACCGGGATCCTTCCACCGGTCCATTAATGCTTTGTGTGCACTTAACCGGCTGCACTACTGCCCGACTCCCTTAGAATAAATTTCTAAGGAGGTTCCAGCACTGTCCTTCAGTTAGGAAGCACACACATGGAGAGAGAGACAGTGGCGTGTGCAAAGTTTATCTCACTCCACTCTAGTCTACAAGGTCCTGGTGTAAGGATGGGACTCTACCTGCCGCTGCCAAGAAGGGAGGGCAGACTGAGTGGAGACCAGTCACCTGCTATGGGGCAGGCACAGCCGTCCGTCAGCTGTTGAGTCCTCTCAATAACCCAAGTGCGATGCACTATTCCTTTGTTCATAACTAAGGAGTCTGAGGACACAGAGCTTGCCCATAGGCTTACAGTAGTAAGGGAGAGAAAAACGGGAATCAAAGACTCTGGGCCCCAAAGGTCATGCTCTCTTTCTGTGATTCTCCAGGAGACAATTAAAGTGGAGGAAAAAACTAACTGCATTCAACCATCATCTTACTTGGAGAATAAGCTGTCCGAACAGAGCAAGACTGAAGTTGGAATTTTAAATATTTTTACGTATTATTGGGCAGAGACAGAGAGACACCTGCAGCCCTGCTCCACCGCTCGGAAGCTTCCCCCTACGAGGTTTGAACCCGAGTCCTTGCACACTCTAGTGTGTGCGCTGGCGTAACCAGGTGCGCCACCACCTGGCCACTCAAGTTGGAATTTTGTATTCCGTCCAATATCTAGTTTAAACAGCAGGTTTAACAATTACCTCAAGTTCTTTCATACGATTTGCAGAGTAATTAAGTTCTTCCTTTTTTGACTTCAGTGCTGTGAGCTCCTCTTGCAGATACAGAGCTTTTTCTGAAAGATTCAACCAAGTAAACATAGTGAACACAGAAGTCCTTTAATAATTTGTGGCCAGTCTGGCAAACCTAATGACCACGCTTTCTTACATTAAAATGGTAGATGATGGGTCAAACTATCAGTGGGCCAGTAAGAAGTGAGCCCAGCTAGCTACCTGACCGGTGGTAAGGAGCCACCATGGTCACGTGTGCTGAGTTTCCTCCAGACACCAACTGAACAGCTTTCCACTCAGAGAGCAGGGCCCTTCCACCAACAAATCTGAATTTCCCTACTACAGTTTTGTAGTTACTGCGTTGTCTTCACATAATCCAAGGCAAGGCCATGTAGATAATGAAAACAAATCTTCTGAGTGCAGGACTCTGTCAATTCCTAAAGAAGTGCTAGTCTTAGTGAGGCGGTCACAAAGGCAGCACACACACTGTGACCTTGCCGGCCGGCATCAGATAGCCCGCCCTGGCTCACTCCCAACAACCCAGCTGAAATCTCCACAAACTGGTCAGCTTTGTCCCCCTGCACTTGGGACTTCGTGGGCGTGCAATTCCAGCCCTCCCAGGCTGACTTTTTAAATTCTTTTTATTTAGGAGTGGGAGAGAGAAGGACAGAGAGAGACACCACCATTTCAGCACCTGGGAGTTCCCCAGGTGTGGTGGGCGGCCTCCCCATGTGTTGCTGGAGCATGAACACAGGGTCTCTCTCACTCCTGGCAAAGCTATCTCCCAGTGCCGGTTCAACTTCTTGCCATATGCAAGTTCCTAGAAACGTACTGAAGAATTGGCCCACTTGCCTACTCTTGGCCTAACAGATGCAAAAGTTTAGAAAATGTCAGGAACCATATATATATTTTAAAAAATAGGTCACAAGGGAGAGAGAAGCTAAAATGGAATTTTTCTTATTTACTGATAGCAGTAAGTTGCTGCCACCTTCTTGACAAATTCAATAAAGTTGGATAAAATGTTGCTGCTAAAATCACTGGCTTTTAGAGAGAGTGAAAGAGAACACAGCACCAAAGTTCCCTTTGATACGGTGGGGGCCAGGCTTGCACCTGGGTTGCGTGCATGGCAACGCAGCCCGCTAGCCACCTGAGCTATCGACATTTCAACAGCCTTAAAACCACTGACCTTTGTAAACACACAAAAAGTCAAACATGAAGGTTTACAAAAATGAAAAAGAATTACTTAACTTTGTAAAACTGAAAAGGCAAAAAAAAATTATAGGGACGATGAAGTGTATGCAATTGACCCAACTTTGGGAGTGAGTAACCTCTGTCAGAACAGTCAGCACAGAACACCAGACTCTCCCGACCCCACAAGCATCACCTTTACTCTTCCGCTCATCGTCCATGAGTCTATTAGTCCTAGCGATGTAGTCGTCCTTAAGTTCAAGTTGATACCTGAGAATAAGAATGGCTAAAGGTAAGTTCCTGTCGCTCCCCCTCCCTCTCAGCACCTATGGCACAGAGCTGCCTAGGGACAGGGAACAGGCCAATTTGTCCACTTCAGGCCAAGGGTTTCAATTCTGATTATCAAAGTATCAGCTGGCAAAACCCTGCTGAGATTCTGTAAATTTGGGTCTCAAACTCACACAAAATGTGTTTCTGTGAGGTTACTGGGAGCAATTATTTTTCAGCTGGGATCCACTGTTGCAAAAATTAAATTAAATTAAATTAAATTAAATTAAATTTGTGCCGTACACAAAAGACTCAAAATCTCAAATGACAGCCAGCCCCTTCCAACCCACCTGCCAAGATTCCCCCCACCTGCATCCAGAATAAGAACTTCCACCCCAAGGGGCTGAGCACAGAACTGAGAGTCAACTGCTCACAGCAGTCTATCTGGACCAGCAGTGCCCAAAGGCTCATTTTCACAAGGCTTTCCTTCGCTTCGTCAGCTGCCACCAGCTAGCTTTCTCGTCCAGAGGCAGGAGAAGGCAACAAGAAGCAATCCTGTGCTGAGGAGTCTCCAAAACCTGACACTTGGCCAAAGTCACACAAGGATGTTAAACCGTTCACTATCTCCATGGTGTTTACGACGTTAACATACGGCCAGGTGATGGCGCACCTGGTTGAACACACATTACAGTGCACAAGGACTCAGGTTCAAGCCCCTGGTCCCCACCACCAGGGCGAAAGCTTTGAAAGTGGTGAAACAGTGCTGACGGTGTCTCTCTGTCTCCCCCTCTCTACCACCTCCTTCCCTCTCAATTTCTAGCTTCTCTATCCAATAAATAAAGATAATAAAAAATTTAAAAAAGAAAGTTAACATACATACTTCTATTAACTTTTCCCCTCAAATATGAACAACTATAGGCATTTCTGTGTGTTGTTTTATTAGAGGAGCTCACATAACATGGGAATATATTACCTATCACTTGAAAAATAAGGTATTGAAAAGGCACTGTTTAAAAAAAATTATATTTATTTATTCCCTTTTGTTGCCCTTGTTTTATTGTCGTAGTTATTGTTGTTGTTACTGATGTCATTGTTGTTGGATAGGACAGAGAGAAATGGAGAGAGGAGGGGAAGACAGAGAGGGGGAGAGAAAGATAGATACCGGCAGACCTGCTTCACCGCCTGTGAAGTGACTCCCCTGCAGGTGGGGAGCCGGGGGCTGGAACCGGGATCCCTAAGCCGGTCCTTGCGCCACCTGCACTTAACCCTCTGTGCTACTGCCTGACTCCCTGGTGCTATTCCTTTTTAAAGTAGTATTTTAAAAGATAACCTCGGTCGAGCCCCTTCTCTGTCTTCCCCTCCTCTCTCCATTTCTCTCTGTCCTATCCAATGACGATGACATCAAGAACAATAATAACCATAGCTATAAAACAAGGGCAACAAAAGGGAATAAATATTAAAAAAAAAGAAACAAGACAACAAATAACCCCATCCAAAAACGGGGGGAGGACTTGGACAGAATATTCACTACAGAAGAGATCCAAAAGGCCGAGAAACACATGAAAAAACGCTCCAAGTCTCTGACTGTCAGAGAAATGCAAATAAAGACAACAACGAGATACCACTTGACTCCTGTGAGAATGTCAGACATCAGAAAAGGTAACAGCAGCAAATGCTGGAGAGGGTGTGGGATCAAAGGAACTCTCCTGCACTGCTGGTGGGAATGTCAGTTGGTCCAACCTCTGTAGAGAACAGTCTGGAGAACTCTCAGAAGGCTAGAAATGGACCTACCCTATGATCCTGCAATTCCTCTCCTGGGGATAGATCCTAAGGAACCCAACACATCCATCCAAAAAGATCTGTGTACACGTATGTTCTTGGCGGCACAATTTGTAATAGCCAAAACCTGGAAGCAACCCAGGTGTCCAACAACAGATGAGTGGCTGAGCAAGTTGTGGTATATATACACAATGGAATACTACTCAGCTATAAAAAATGGTGACTTTACCGTTTTCAGCCGATCTTGGATGGACCTTGAAAACATCATGTTGAGTGATATAAGTCAGAAACAGAAGGATGAATATGGGATGATCTCATTCTCAGGCAGAAGTTGAAAAACAAGATCAGAAGAGAAAACACAAGTAGAACCTGAAATGGAATTGGCGTATCGCACCAAAGTAAAAGACTCTGGGGTGGGAGGGTGGGGAGAATACAGGTCCAAGAAGGATTCAGAGGACCTAGTGGGGGCTGTATTGTTATATGGGAAACTGGGGAATGTTGTGCATGTACGAACTATTGTACTTACTGTTGAATGTAAAACATTAATTCCCCAATAAAGAAATAAATTTAAAATAAATAAATAAATGCGAAGATAAACCTTTTAAAAAAATGGACAGAACTTGACAAAATGAACTTAAAAAAATCAAACAACACTAAAAAAAAAGGGGGGAGGAGCTGGGTGGTGGTGGATCTGGCTGAGCGCACGTGTTACAATGCACAGAGACCCGGGTTCGAACACCCAGTCGCCACCTGCAAGGGGAAAGCTTCATAAGTGGTGAGAAGCAGTGGTGCAGGTGTCTCTCTATCCCTCCCTATATCACCCCTTTCCTCTAGATTTCTGGCTATCTATATCCAATAAATAAAGATAATAGAAACTAAACCTTCCAATTATCTTTACAAAAAAAAAAGTTGCCAGGTAGGTTTGATGCTTTTGCATGAAGATACTGTCCTCTGGGACACAAAATTTAGACTGTAGGCGTGCTATAGCCAGAGTGGCCTATGACCATCTTTCCTTGTTATCAGTTTCTGCTTCACATTGTTCATCTCAAGAGTTTGTTTTGACTCTGGTTTTGTAAAATTTTGCATAATACAAGGGAAAGGCTGACTGACAATAATGCAACCAGTAGGTAGAAGAATTTAGAAATCACTAAGTTGGTATGCTTCTAAAAACCCCTTCTGTTTCATTAGTTTAATCCCCCCTGCTTAACACTATGCTATTTACATAACCACTTCATTCTATTTACATAACCGCTGTTACCAAGCACCGCCCTCCCTCCAGGGCATTGGTGGTTCAGTGGTAGAAGTCTCACCTGCTCGGCCCCCTCTCCTTGTCACACCCTGATTTTCACCAGTCACTTTTCTCTCCACCCTCTCTGCGTCGCATCCTGTTCCCACCCTACTGGGCTAGTATATTTATAAGGACAAGATTGTTTGTAGTTTTTAGTTTAGCTTAGCTTGGTATAGATTGCGCTGCCTCCTGCATGAATAAAGAGATACTGCGTACAACCCAGCTATGAGTCCCAGGTCGTCTGTTACCTGCCCGTGAAGCCAGCCCGGCGAAAACAACATCACTAGATCACATCTTCATGCCCATGTGAGTGGGGTAGAGAAACGATCATCTAAAGTGACTACAATTGCAACTTTACATTTCATCAACTGAACAAACTGAACACATCACAAAAACCCAAAAGAAATCACAGACCCTCAATAACATTATGGTAAAAACAAGCAGAGCATGCTACTTTTTTTTTTCTTAATTTACCAGAGCACTGCTTAGCTTTGGCTCATGGTGGTGGTGGGGACTGAACCTGGCACTTTCGGCACCTCAGGCATGAAAATCTTTTTGCATAACCATTACGATATCTCTCCAGTCCCTAGAATGCTAGTCTTATCTTTCAAAACAAAACCTGAAACACTCACAGAAAAGCCCAGAATGCCAGTGAACACGTGCTTTCGAACACTGATCTTGCTGTGAAATAGTATTCAGAACAGCATGGCCACGCTTCCTGCAGCTCCATTCGGACATATTACTGCTGCAAAGCAAAGGCAGGAGCAAGGGGGAGGCTCATCTGGTGGAGAGCCAGCATCATGCCTGAGGACTTGGGAGCGCCTGCACTGGAGGAAGCAGTGTCCTAGGGTCGCAGCGTCTCTCCTCGGTCTTCTGTCGTTTCTCCCTCTGTTATTCTAACCCTCTCTTAAAAATAAAGTAAAATAGGGGGTCAGGCGGTGGCGCAGTGGGTTAAGTGCATGTGACGCAAAGCGCAAGGACCGACTTAGGGATCCTGGTTCCAGCCCCCGGCTCCCCACCTGCAGGGGAGTCACTTCACAGGCGGTGAACAGGTCTGCAGGTGTCTTTCTCTCCCCGTCTTCCCCTCCTCTCTCCATTTCTCTCTGTCCTATCCAACAACGACATCAACAATGGCAATGATTATAGCCACGGCGAGGCTGCAACAACAAGGGCAGCAAAGGAGGGAAAGGATGGCCTCCAGGAGCGGTGGATTCATGGTGCAGGCACCGAGCCCAGCAATAACCCTGGAGGAAAAAAAAAATAAAAATAAAGTAAAATAAAAAAAACAGCCACCAGGAGCAGTGAAATCCTGCAGGCACCAAGCTCCAGCAATGACCCTGATGGCAGAAACAACATACAAAAAAACCACAAAGCAATTACTTCAGAAGTTCATTCTTGAGTTTTTGGTCATAGGTCTCCTCAAGGGTCTTGACATTCAGCTCCCGTCTCTTGAGCGCCTCAGTCACACTTTTATTTTTTTCTTCTTGTAGCTTCTGAGTCCTGGAATTATCAAAAGTATATACAGCAAATAAGAAAATGACCACATCTGATGTAATGAACTTCAGGGGAAATATTTTTAACTCTACAGAATGAAATAATTATGTAAATAATTAATTACACAGGCCAGAATCCTCCATCTATCTCCTGAGTTGACCAAGTCATACTCAATCTGAACCACACTTCAGCGTGTGTGTGTGTGTGTGTGTGTGTGTGTGTGTTAGCCAGAGTGATCTCTCACAAAAGAAGCTCCACACTTAAATAGTGGTCACAAAAAATGGATAAAAATGATTACCATAGCCACTCAGGGGTGAAAGTTGTGTCACAAAGCTACAAAGCAAGCTTTGGTGTCCTCAAGAGTTTGTTTCTTCTATACTATTCTATACTACAATCAGAAAGACCCTAGCTAGGGAGAAGTTTCAACTGAATATTAAAGAGTGCTGAGAGACAGAGCAATAGACAACCAAAGCAAAAGAACTACCAAATACTGAAAAATGGAATGGTCTTCATAGTGAGATTCTACCACAAAACCAATTTCAGATCAAGGGAGTCAGGTTCCGGAGTCCTTAGTTCATGTAATGAAGCAATGAGGCAGTGCTATTACACACAGAAGAAAAAGATTATGTGTGAGCGCCCCCTGCTGGCTTGTCATTAGAGCAAAAGGGCAACAAATGGTTTATTTAGCTTACATGCTTAGAAGGGAGGAGGAATTGAGGAAGCATCTTAAATTTTACACCTTTCATTTTCTCGTGATCAATTTACCTCTTAAATACTGCTAAGGGAAAGCAAGGCAGCAAGAGAGAAGAAATTAAATTAATAGTGGTTATATGGGAGGACATTCTTCTTCTAGCGTTTGCCCTTCTTCCGTAGCCAGTCAACAGCATCAGGTTGAGCCTGATGTAAAGTTTCGAGACCTCCTTTGAATCTGGAGAGGTGGCAGTCGTTGACTATGTGGGTCATAGTCTGTCTGTAGCCGCAGGGGCAGTTCGGGTTGTCTCTGGCTCCCCAGTGATGGAACATAGCGGCGCACCGGCCATGGCCTGTTCGATAGCGATTGAGGAGGATCCAATCATAACGTGCCAGGTCAAAGCCGGGTTGACGCTCGCAGGGGTCTGGGATGAGGTGTTTGTTCTTTACCTCAGCTGACTGCCAGCTCTGTTTCCAAGAGTCTGGAACAGAGAAGTTCAGTGTAGGCGTAGGGGACCAGATTGGGTGACGAGACGTCAAGCGTTGGACAGGGTGGGCGAAGATATCTGCATATATTGGCAGGTCCGGTCGAGCGTAGACGTGGGAAATGAACTTAGATGATGCCGCATCCCGACGAATATATGGCGTGGCGATGTTGCTAAGAACTGGCAGCCATGGAACCGGGGTGGAACGGATGGTTCCAGAAATGATCCTCATGGAGGAATATAATTTGGAATCGACCAAGTGGACATGGGGGCTACGGAACCATACTGGGGCACAGTATTCTGCAGTGGAATAGCATAATGCCAGAGAGGATGATCGTAGTGTGGAAGCGCTCGCGCCCCATGAGGAGCTGGCCAGTCTTGCAATGATGTGATTCCTCGCGCCCACCTTTGCTGCAGTTTTTATGAGATGTTTGTGAAATGACAGAGTGCGATCGAGAGTAACGCCAAGATAGACTGGCTGGGCTTCATGCCGGATTCTCGTATCGCCAAGCTGCACATTAAGCTCACTGGAGGCCGAGGCATGGTGTAGATGGAAACAGATGATACCGTTTTTGCAGTGCTAGGGATTAGTCGCCATTTTTTACAGTCATCAGATATCAGAGACATGTCTTTCGTGAGTGTTTCCTCGAGGATGTCGAACTTGGATGCCTGAGTTGCACAGCAGATGTCATCGGCGTAGATGAAGACATGGGAGGACATGAACGAGATGGAAACAAATTCTAAAATGGAGTCAGATTCCCGGAGTATCTATGTTTATCACTGAACAGCAGATCCCAAAAGAAGCTTTAGTTTACAAACCACTGACTGGCTAGCTGGCTGTTAATTCCTGATAAGATCTGCAGGTGAAACATTTGAGAGCATTCCGAAAAAGTACACACACCACGATGAACAGCTTCACCCAAGTCCAAGTCAGGTCAGAGCCTCCATGCAGCCTTGAGGAGCTCAGCTCCCACACACGCACAAAACCATCGGAACTGAGTGGCTGGCTGAGCATCGGTGCAGACCATTTCTTCAAGGAGTCTGACCTCCCTCAAGCTACCTATCTGACCTTACTGCACACTGATGCTGCCAGAGTTTCCCTTTGCTTTCTTCTTACTGTCTAATGTTTTCCACCTCTTACTGTCGATCATTGGTTTACAGGGCCAGAGACTTTCGGGGATGAAGCTTCACACCTCTGTATGTGTGCAACACTCACCATATTCACCAAAATTCTCAAGTCATCTATCAGAGAGCGACGTTGCACATTTTCATTACCACCAGGGTTATCGCTGGGGCTTGGTGCCTGCACAACAAACCCACTGCTCCTGGTGGCCATTTTCCCTCCCCCCACCCTTCCTTTGTCCGTTCTTTCTTTTTTTTTTTTATTAGATAGGACAGAGAAATTGAGAAGGGAGGGGTGATAGAGAGGGAAAGAGAGACACACATGCAGACCTACTTAACAGTTCATGAAGCCTCCTTCCTAATAACCAATACTCGAATGTAAGTCAGATTTACTAGTTCTTCGCATTCTCATTCATTCTGAGTACCCAAAATTAACACGCGACTTACAATTCAAAATCTTCGATTCTTTGCTTCAGATCTGCTTCTCGATTTCTTAATGAATCTATGTCTTTTAGTAGAAGCTGTCTTTGCGCATAAATTTCTTTTGATTCAGTCTGTATAGGAAAGCATTAACTTTAGCAAGCAAACTAAAAAAATAAGACTGATCTGAACTAATGCACTACTTCAATTCCAGAAAAATAAGACATTTAAATGAACAATTTCACTTGAGAGACTTCCACCCCCTTTTTGTTGCCCTTGTTGTTTTACTGTTGTTGTGCTTATTATTGTTGTTGTTGATTTATTGATGTCAGTGTTGTTGGATAGGACAGAGAGAAATGGAGAGAGAAGGGGAAGACAGAGGGGGGAGAGAAAGATAGACACCTGCAGACCTGCTTCACTGCCTGTGAAGCGACCCCCCTGCAGGTGGGGAGCTGGGGGCTTGAACCAGGATCCTTACGCTGGTCCTTGTACTTCACACCCAACCCTCAAGAGACTCTTAACTGGAGATATGTTTTATCTATTTCTAGTCACAAAAGGTTTTACTCTCGTTATTATACTTAAAATCTCCTGGTCATTTGGCAAGCTTTTCAACAAAGAAAAAAATGAAATAATTATGTGCATTCAGCAATAAAACTTCCAAATAGAATATCTGAAATCCTGCTGTTGTTTCAAAGTTTCAGCTCACAGGACCTTCTGACCCAGCCTGAGAAGTGAAGAAATGGGCCACACCGCGCATCTGTGTCCACTGAGTACAGACTGGCTACACACAGACCATATACTGAATGGCTCACTGGGAGCTGTATATAAAGCGAATCTATAGTTCTCATCTGCAGAAAACTGACTCTCCGGTGAGGTAGAACAATCACACCAAGATGCAATGGTTTCACAGCCAAGGATAGAAAGACTCCAGGGCAGGAACCATGCCTGAACGAGTCAGCAAGCTTGATGTCAGGGAAGGAATCCCGAGGAGGAGGCACTGAAGCGGAGTGTGGAAGGACAGGCAGCTTATCAGGGGTAGAAGAGGGAGGACTCTGGGTGATGGGTAAGAGCGCAGAGCTTTTAATGAGGATAAAAATCTAAAAAAAAAAAAAAAAAGGATAAAATCTTCACCAGTGTCATCAAAGAAAGGGGCGTGGGGTCTGTTTACTGGCTGATCTGAATTAGTGTCAATCACCAATTAAAGATGAAGTGGGTATATACACAATCCAATCATCCATTTACTCCACAGCTGAAACAAGTCCAATTCTAGAAATGTCCTACTCAGATCACCTGGTGGTGGTAGTGCTGAATAACACTAGACCTCTTGCCTCAATCCAGTCTGCTCTAGAGGACACACCTGGGAAGGGAGCCCGCCTTTCCTCAGGGGCAGACCCAGTCCTCCTGCAAAAACATCACCCCCTCCCCCGCCCCTGCTTCACTCCGCCATCTCGTTAGTCCCTCTCCCAGGCAACAAGATCAAAAGGGCAGAGATGCCCCTGGCAACTTCCCTCCCCCAGGGACCTTCACCTTTGCTTCTTGGTTTCCTCCAACAGGTGGTGACACACCGCATTCAATTCTGCTCTCCACCTGAACGCTCACTCACCCTGCAACCCTGCCCTCTGGGTCAACCCTCATTCTTCTGGAGGTCAGTATTCCAGGGGCTGAGACTCCCAGCACTCCTCCTCTGTCACCTTGGTTACTAACTAGCCAGCACCCGCAACCCAGTGTCTCCAGGTCCTGAAGCTGCCTTCTCTTCTCAGCTCAGATAAGCTCAGATAAGCTGAGCTCTTCTAGCTGTGCCCTCTCCAACCTTACAAATCCTCCCAGGAGCGAGGGTGAGGGCGCACACACCCCGGCTGGATCTACCACAATTCCAGGCTGCCCGTCTGTCAGGACTGCTCTCCTGCCTGCCAAAAGCCACCAGTTCCCAACTCGCTCCTCCCTCCACGCACTCCCTGGCCCTCAAAAAACCTGCCTGAGAAGGTGGCACTGGTTCGAGTTCCTCACGAAGCTAAGAAAATTCTCACTCCTGACCCTCTCCTTCCAGCCCAGTGGCAGAGGAAGAAGGCGGCCTTCGCTACCCAGGCTGATGCTTCCGCTGTGCTCCTCACTCAGTCCCCACTGCTCTCATGACTCCCGGACCTTGATGCAATCTGCTAACAGCTCCATCAACTAACCACGCGGCGAATGACTGAAAATATTACCTCCTGGTGCTTCTGAATTCTCTCCAGGCTCATCTTTTCCCGAGTAATAAGGTCTTCAGATTTTGCTTGATACACTCTTTCAAATTCTTTTTGGAAATCAGCAAGCTCCTTCTCACATTTTCTTTTCTCTTCCATTTTAATTTTTGCTACTTCGGTGTCTTTAAAATATGCAAGCTGCCAATTGATCACAAATAATTGTAAATCACTGCTAATGATACCTCGATATATTTAGGCTTCATTCATCTGCAGTTCAGTCTCATTCACTATGCTTGGAGAATTCATTCAAAAGGCATAAAAACGAAAACAAATACACGCGACAGTAGCATTACCATTCACTAGTAGTAAGGACTCGAGACACTTCACACATACCCAAGACAGGGGGGGGGGGGTTAAAAGGCAGCTAAAACTGGGACCGGGTGGTGGCACGCCTGGTTGAGCACACATATCACAGTGCAAAAGGACCCGGGTTCGAGCCCCTGGTGCCCACCTGCAAGGGGAAAGCTTTGCGAGTGGTGAAGCAGGGCTGCAGGTGTCTCTCTGTCTCTCTCCCTGTCTATCTCCCATCCTCCTCTCAATTTCTGGCTGTCTCTATCCAATAAATAAGTAACGATATTTTTATTTATTTATTTTTAAAGCAGCCTAACCCTCCCATGAAAGCACCACGCTACAGCTTACCTTCTGGCACATTTCGACCCGCAGCTGGTCTTCTATTTCTCGCTTATACTCATTTAGCTTTGTTTCTAAACATTCTAATTTTGGACGCTGAGGGTAGGCACTTGCGAACTGATCATCAATAAGCTGGAGCTTCTCGGCTGTTAAAGACAGAAAGCGAAGGCAGAGAAACAAGGTCAGGTAAGCAGAAGCCAGAGGTCCGTCTAAAAGTTAAGGATATGCTTGTGGGACAACGCAGGCATGATGTCTGCAACCAACTCTGAAGCGCTGGGAAATCACGATGCACGTAGACACGGGACTGAACAAGTATGATACAACGGAGAAGCAGAATCTAGGTAGACAAGTGCTCACGGGAAGGCGGATTCAACTTCTCTGTATACTCAACATTTCAACAGAAATTGCTGGGGGTGGGGGAGAAAGCCGTGAGTACAGTTGCTGGCAGAGGGACAGTGGTATCTCTTTCCAGCTTTTTGGTATTGAGGCAGAAAGCTCTTTTCCTGACCTCTGGAGGAGGCTCAGGTTAACTGGCGCATTCCAAAGGATCGCCTTAAAATGAGTTGAAGAGGAAGTGCGCCTACTCCTCTATAGAGACGGGAACAGGTGCCTGTGGTTCAGGGGACTTCCAGGGTGCCAACCAACTCTCTGATGGCGCAGCTGAACTAGAGTTGGGTCTGATGATGGTGCCCCGCCTTGGCACTTTCCGTGGCACTCAAACCAACCTTGGATCGGAACCAACCAAATTACCGAATGTATGCCTGGATCTGCACTACAATCCCAATCACACTTTGCCCCAAACCCTCCAAAAAAAAGAAGACTAAGACTGAGTACAAGAAAATTAATATATTAATGTTTTTATTGATTACACATTAGTCACATTTTAGAAAAAATTAATTAACAAAGTACTAAAATTTATTTCACTTATTCTTTTTCCTGTGGCTACTGGAGATGTTTAAACCGCAGATGTGGTTCATGCAACTGGACAGCACTGCTCTCTATAAAGCATGCACTTTGTTTCTAATGGAACTAAAACCTGTATGCAGGGCAGGGGTAGATAGCATAATGGTTATGCGAAGTGACTCAGGCCTGAGGTTCCAAAGTCCTAGATTTAATCCCCAGCACCACCATAAGACAGAGCTGATCAGTGCTCTGGTTAAAAAAAAAAAAAGATGTGACCCTTCAGCCTGTGAGTTCCACTCGATTAGCCGATTAGCTACAGATTTCTTTCTTGTAAACCAAGGATGGAAAATAAAGCAGAGCAGGACTATTTCAGTTAGCCCATTAAAATAATAATAATAATAAGAAGAAGAAGAATACCAAAGGAGACCACCTGGGACCACAACAAGGCAGGACTAGAACGACTTGAGGAACCCACCATACCACCTGTGAGTGCAAACACGTGTGGCTCGTGGACAGGGAGGAGCCTAAGGAGAGACTGAGTAGCTGGTAACAGTCCAGCAGTTTACCAGTTGAGGCACCACCTCCAGTCTGTGTCACCAACAAAAAGACTGCTGAAGGGAGAAGAGGACTACCTAACACTCACCAAATACAACTGTGAGTCTCCACTGCTATTGCCCTCAGAGGCTGGAGCAGCAGAGGGGAAGGTCCTGTGCTGACATCTGGGAACAGAGAACTGACCAGGAAACTCAGGAGAAGAGCTACACCTCGGTGGGCTAGCAGTGGGGCTGTATAGTGGGAGCCTTTCCACATTGTTCTCCTGATGAGAACATGATGAATAATTGCCTCAGAACCTACAGACTGTAAACAGGACTTGTTTAGAAACTCACAGGGCCCAGCAGTGCTGCCCGGCTTGGCAGAGAAGCTGAATTGACCCTGGAGCTTTGGATCCTTGGGGTGTGAGAGTCTCTCTTGGTCAAGAGTGAGGGATTAAGCTAAGAAGCCTACTTATAGTTTAAAAACCCTCAGGCTCCCATAGCCTACAGGGAAGAAAGAGAACAAAAGAGGCTTTTAATAGCCTCTGTGCTCCAACTCAGGGATTGAAATATTGAAACAACTTAATTTCCACAACTGTGAACTCTTTAAGTACCTTACTTAGACACAAGTCAATCGAGGCAAGAGTGATCAGTAATTTGAAAAGTCCTGAGAGAGGGACCTCATAACATACTATATTAGAATGGTTAAACCAAGAAGAAGAAATATTGGAGAAATGAACGAGGACAAGAGTCCAGCTAAAAGCCCCCCAAAGGTTGAAGCACAAAATAGTGAGGTCAACATCCAAAGGCATGTTAAGGAAATAGTCGCAGGAGTTGTGTAAAGAGCTTGAAAGAATTGTCATCAGAAATGCAGAAACAACAAATGAGACCCTGGAAGAAAACACAAATTATCTCAAGGTTATTAGAGATCTGAAAGCTGAAATAGCTGAGCTAAGAACACAACTAACTGAACAAGCTAAAACAGTGTCAGAACAGGCTTACAAAATATATGAACTACAGAAAACAGTAGAGGGGGGAGAGAGAATAGATAGAGATATCTATCAGTAGATATCTATAACAGTATCTATATCTATACCAGTATACCTATAACAGTAGAGGGGACAGAGAATAGAGGCTGAAGACAGAATTAGCAAGATCGAGGATGAATTTGAGACAACTAAAAAAGAACTAGCAGATCTCAAAAAGAGATTAAGAGATACTGAAAACAACAACAGAGACATATGGGATGACTTCAAAAGAAATAAAATACACATTATTGGCTTACCAGAGGAAGAAAGAGAGAGAGGGGAAGAAAGCATTCTGCAGGACATAATAGCTGAGAACTTCTCTAGTCTAGACAACATCAAACACATAAAGGTTCAAGAAGTCCAGAGGGTCCCAAACAGAATTAACCCAGACTTAAAGACACCAAGACACATCATACTTAGAATGGAAAGGAATAAGGATAAACAAAGGATCCTGAAGGCTGCAAGAGAAAAAACAAAGAGTCACCTGCGGAGGAAAACCCCTAAGATTAGCAGCAGATTTCTCCACACAAATACTACAGGCCAGAAGAGAATGGCAAGATATCTATCGAGTGCTCAATGAGAAAGGCTTCCAACCAAGACTACTGTATCCTGCTAGACTGTCATTCAGACTACATGGAAGCATAAAAGACTTCTTAGATAAGCAACAGCTGAAAGAATCAACTATCACCAAGCCTACCCTGAAAGAAGTTCTGAAAGGTCTCCTATAAACAGTCAGACCACCATAAATAATGCCATCTATCAGAACACTCTTAAAAATCTACAAGAATGGCATTAAAATATCTTCAATCTTTGATAGCAATGAATGTCAATGGCCTGAATTCACCTATTAAAAGGCACAGAGTAGGAAGATGGATGAGAAAACACAACCCAACAATATGCTGTCTACAGGAAACACACCTAACTCAACAAGACAAACACAGACTCAAAGTGAAAGGATGGAAAACTATCAATATAAGCCAATGCCCCACAAAAAAGGGCAGAAACAGCTATTCTCATATCTCACATGATAGACTTTAAAATCAATAAAATTTAAAAAGATAGGGATGTGCATTACTTAATGCTCAGAGGATCAGTCAATCAAGAGGACTTAACAATTATTAACATCTATGCACCCAATGAGAAGCCATCTAAATACATCAAACATCTACTGAAAGAGCTACAGCAATATATTAACAGCAACACAGTCATAGTAGGGGACTTCAACACCCCACTTTCTCAACTTGACAGATCATCCAGGCAGAAAATCAATAAAGACATGAGGGAGCTAAATGAGGAGATAAACTAGAACTATTGGACATTTTCAGAGTCATTTATCCCCCCAAAAACTGGAATACACATTTTACTCAAGTCTACATGGGTCATTCTCAAGGATAGACCATATTTTAGGCCACAAAGACAGCATCAGCAAATTCAAGAGCATTGAAATCATCCCAAGCATCTTCTCAGACCACAGTGGAATGAAACTAACACTTAATAAATAAAAGATTAGTAATAGTCCCAAAATGTGGAAGCTCAACCGTACACAACTTAACAACTACTGGGTCAAAGAAGAAAGAAAGAAAGAAATCAAAATGTTTTGAGAGTTCAATGAAAATGAAGACACAAGTTATCAAAATATTTGGGACACAGCTAAGGCAGTACTGAGAGGGAAGTTCATAGCCATACAAGCACACATTAGGAAACAAGAAAAAGCACAAATAAACAGCCTGATTGCACACCTTAAAGACCTATAAGAAGAAGAACAAAGGAAATCTAAAGCAACTAGAAGGACAGAAATAACTAAAGTTAGGGCCAAAATAAGTAACACTGAAAATAAGAAAACCATACAAAAGATCAACGCAAGTAAAATTTGGTTCTTCAAAAGAGTGAACAAAACTGACAAACTTCTAGCCAGACTCACAAAACAAAAAAAGGAGAAGATCCAAATAAATTGGATTGTAAATGAAAGAGGAGATATCACAAAAGACACTGCAGAAATTCAACATACCATGCAAGGCTTCTATGAACAACTCTATGCCCCCCCAAGCTAGAGAAACTGGAAGAAATGGATGATTTCTTAGATACCTACAAACTTCCAAATTAAATAAAGAGGAACTAGATAATATGAACAGGCCCATCACAGCCAAAGAAATTGCAACAGTTATCAAAAACCTTCCCAAGAATAAAAGTCTTGGATCAGATGGTTTTACAAATGAATTCTACAAAACCTTCAAGGAAGAATTAATACTTCTACTTTTAAAAGTCTTCCAGAAGATTGAAGACACAGAAATACTCCCTTCCAGCTTCTATGAATCCAACATCACTTTGATACCAAAAGAAGACAGGGACACAACCAAAAAAGAAAACTACAGACCACTATCTCTGATGAACATAGATGCGAAAATATTGAACAAAATTCCAGCCAACCAGATACAGCAGTATATTAAAAAGATTTTTCAGCATGACCAAGTGGGGCTTATCCCAGGCATGCAATGTTGGTTTAATATATGTAAATTAATCAATGTGATCCACCACATCAATAAAAGCAAGACCAAAAACCACATGGTCATATCAACAAATGCAGAGAAAGCCTTTGACAAAATACAACATCCCTTTATGATCAAAACACTATAAAAAAATGGGAAATGGGAAAACACTATAAAAAATGAAAATTCCTGAAGATAGTGGAGTCTATATATAGCAGACCTACAGCCAACATCATACTCAATGGTGAAAAACTGGAAGCATTTCCTCTCAGGTCAGGTACTAGACAGGGCTGCCCTCTATCACCATTACTATTCAACAAAGTGTCGGAAGTTCTTGCCATAGCAATCAGGCAGGAGCAAGGAATTAAAGGCATACAGATTGGAAGAGAAGAATTCAAACTCTCCCTATTTGCAGACAACATGATAGTATACATAGAAAAACCAAAAGAATCTAGCAAGAAGCTTTTGGAAATCGTCAGGCAATATAGTAAGGTGTCAGGCTACAAAATGTATGACAAGAGTTTAATAAGCAAAACATATAAAGAACATGCCAAACTCAGCAAGAAAACAAATAATCTCATCCAAAATGGGGAGAGCACATGGACAGAATATTCAGAATACTGGACAGAGACAGCCAGAAATCGAGAGGGAAGGGGGATAGAGAGGAAGAGAGACAGAGAGACACCTGCAACACTGCTTCACCACTCGTGAAGTTTTCCCCTGCAGGTGGGGACTGGGGACTCGAACCTGGGTCCTTCTGCATTGTAACATGTGCGTACAACCAGATCCGCCATCACCTGGCCCCAATTTTTACTTATTTTTAATGAGAGAGAGATACACAGAGGAAAGGATCAGAGTCCTGCTCAGTTCTGGCTTATGGTGGTGCTGGGGACTGAACCTGAGACCTCAGGGCCTCAGGCATGTTAGTATTTGCAGAACCATTATGCTCTCTCCCTGGCCCCAGACCTGGGGTTTTCAAGTTGCTCTCCCTCTGGCAACCTTGGCTTCCTAGACTATAAAACAAAGTGAAGAATCACAGGCTCCTCTAGATCTACTTCTCCTCTAGTTCTTTTCAGTGACTGAAATAAAGTCCCACAAGTCCCACCTGACACTGAAGAAACAATCCGGACCTTGGGCCCTGGTCAGTGGTGCACCTGGTAGAGCTGGGTTCAAGCTCCGTGAGCGGTGAAGCAGTGCTGCGGGTGTCTTTCTCCTGTTCTCCCCGTTGCCTCTCAATTTCTGTCTCTATTAAAGGAGATGGCCACCAGCAGTGGGTTCAATGTGCAGGCACTGAGGCCTCGGTAATAACCTTAGTGGCTATTTAATAAAATGAGGACTTTGGACTCCTGTGTGACTAGGGAAGTGTGGCCTGGCACTCGGGATGGAAGGGCACAGCACAAGCCCTTCTAGCGGCAGGATTCAATCTGAAACGAGCACCCCTGTGCAGCCCGCATCCCTTTCAAGGAACAAACACATAACACAGTAACACAGCTTCGTGTCACGTCCTTCATTCAAAAAGTGGACAGAAGACTTGACATTATGGGAAAAGGCTATAATTACCCAGGGAGTCTCTGCTAGGAAATTCCGAACTTGTCTGAGTTTCCACATCATGACCCTTTTTAGTCTGAAGATACTCTGCCACTTCCTTTAAAAACTGCATGAGAAAACCTAAAAGACATAATGCATATAGTTTCATTCCAGAACTCTCATTCAATTGGATTTATAACATTCTTTTTCACACTATATACCTTTTAAGAGTAATTTTTAGAAGATTTTATTAGAGAGGTAGAAAGACAGAGCGTACTGCACCAGAGCCCAACAGTCTGGGAAGGGTGGGCTAGGGAGCATGTGAGAAGGGTTTTGGGGTACTGATGTGCCCATGCTAACAGTTGTACTATAAACCACTAATGCCCCAACGAAATGAGAGAAATTATGTGCAAACATATTTTACACTGTACTTTCGATAATGTGACTTTTTTTTTTACATTTTATCGGTGATTTAATGACTAACAAGAATGTAAAATAACAATGTGACACTTGCCAACATGAAGTGACCCTATTTATACTTAGTACTATTGTTTTTTGAAGTGGGATTTTTCCCCCCAATATAAAGCCCTATCATAATTTTATGTTTAAATGTCAAGTAGGTAGGAACAAAATAAATAAATGAAATAGTAGGGAGAACATATTTGCTCAGTAACATTGGTAAGATTTAAACTCTGATGTACTGCGAGTGGTAGCAAAGGAGTAGGAAAAGAACATACTTATTCACTTGGAAGTCTTGCCGTGTTTATGTGTATTCAAACGCATGTGCCCTTTGACCTCAGCAATCAGTCCACATCTATAAAACCACACAACTACAATCCCACGGAAGCACACATGGTAAACAGTACATGCGCAGCTTCTAGTGCCAAAAAAGTGGTAAAATTTCCATCAACAGGTGGCCAATTAAAGACCATTCTGAAGATTACTTCCGAACACAACATGGTGTGTACAGATGTTGGTTTTTTAAAAAATATTTATTTATTATTGTAGTTGCTGTTGTCATTGTTGGATAGGACAGAGAGAAATGGAGAGAGAAGGGGAGACAGAGAGGGGAAGAGAAAGACAGACACCTGCAGACCTGCTTCACCACTTGTGAAGCGACTCCCCTTCAGGTAGACCCTGTATTTCTAGAGGACTTTGTAGCACACCTCGTTGAGCGCATGCTACAATGCACAAGGACAGGTTCGAGCCCCCGCTCCCCACCTGCTGGGGGAAAGCTTTGTGAGTGGTGAAGCAGTGAAGCAGGTGTCTCTCTGTCTCTGTTCCTCTCCATCTCTCCTACCCTCTCAATTCCTGACTGTCTCTATCCAATAAAGAAAGAAAATGAAACATTTTAAATGAAGAAACAACAGGGGTAGACGAAGGCTGTGCTTAGCTTTGAGAGGAGCTATTGAACTGTCTCCCAAAGTGGCCGCGCCATTTCACTCTCCACTAGCTACGAGCGAGTTCCTGCTCCTGCCCATGCTCACCGGCACGTGGTGCTGTAGGGAATCTGGATTTAGCCTTGCTGTTGAGTGTTTTAATTTGCACTTCCTGATCAAAAGTGTCGAGCATCTTATGTTTATACACCACCTATATATATTCTTTGTTGAGGTGTCTGTTCAGATCCTTGGCCCATTTTTTTTTCTTTTTCCTCCAGGGTTATCGCTGGGGCTCAGTGCCTACACTTCAAATTCACTGCTACTAGAGGCCATTTTTCCCATTTTGTTGTCCTTGCTGTTGTCATTATTATTGTTGTCATTGATGCTGTTGTTGCTGGATAGGACAGAGAGAAATGGAGAGAGGAGGGGAAGACAGAGAAGGGGGAGAGAAAGATAGACACCTGCAGACCTGCTTCACTGCTTGTGAAGCGACCCCCCTGCAGGTGCAGAGCCGGGGGCTCAAACCCGGATCATTATGCCGGTCCTTGGGCTTCCACCACGTGCGCTTAACCCGCTGTGCTACCGCCCGGGCCCCTTGGCCCATTTTTTAAACTGGGTTCTCTTTTGTGTTGAGTTTTAAGAGTTCTGTGTGCATTTCTGATACGAGTCCTATTATCATGAGCCTTCTGCAAATACTTTACCTTTGTGTCTTATCATTCCATCTTCTCAACATGCCCCTCGATGGAGCATAAGCTTCTGATCTTATTAAAGCCTAGCCAGTCTTTCATGTAGTGCGCTTTTGGTGTCACATAGATTTTCTGTATCTTCTTTCAGAAGTTTTAGTTTTGCATTTTCCATATTGATACATGGCTTGTTTTGAGTTATTTTTTGTGTGAGACGTAAGGTTTGTTGTGTAGGTTCACTTTTGTATAGGTGGATGTCATCATCCCAGCACCATGTGTTGAAAAGACTATCTATCCTTCCTGCACTGAAACTGCCTTCGCACCCTGTCAACAATTAATTCACCTGAAAGCTGGGTGGTGATGCACCTGGTTGAACAGACACATTACCAAGCACAAGGACCCAGGTTTGAACCCCTGCTCCCCACCTACAGGGGGAAGCTTCACGAGTGATGAGGCAGGTCTGCAGGTGTCTTTCTATCTCTCCTCCCCTCTCAACTTCTCTCTAGCAAATGAAATAGAGAAGGAAAAAATGGCTACTCAGAAGGAGTAGTACAGGCACCAAGCACCAGCAATAACCCTAGTGACAGGGGGAGGGGAGGTGGAGGGAGAGACAGAAAATTGATGGGGTTTACAGTCAGCAATGTTTGTACACCTTCCCATATCGGGAGCTACTCTCCCCTGACCCAGCTTTCTGGTCCTTTTTCCAGCTATGACATCATCTCCCCAGAAAATAACTTGGATCCACCTGCATATCAGATTTCAGGCTCAGGAAAAAAAGAAAAGAAAAACTAGTATAGCCACAGACACTTTGGAATATAACTAAAATATGCCTACTAGCTATCTGCAGAATGGAGACACACCCCCAACTCTTCATCTGCACTATTCCAGTCTTTTAGGTTCATGATTAATCAACAATTTGTTTGGCTTTGTATGTTAACTCTCTTTTCCCAACAGGCTCCAGATGCTAGCATGATGCCAACCAGACTTCCCTGGAAAGACAACCCCACCAATGTGTCCTGGAGCCCTGCTTCCCCAGAACCCTGGTCCACTAGAGAAAGAAAGAGGTAGGCTGGGAGTCTGGATTGACCTGTCAACGCCCATGTTCAGCGGGGAAGCAATTACAGAAGCCAGACCTTCCACCTTCTGCATCCCACAATGACCTTGGGTCCACACTCCCAGAGGGATAAAGAATGGGAAAGCTATCAGGGGAGGGGATGGGATACGGAGATCTGAGGGTGGGAATTGTGTGGACTTGTACCCCTCTTATCCTGTGGTTTTTGTCAGTGTTTCCTTTTTTATAAATAATAATAATAATAAAATATGAAGGAAGGACACAAAAAGGTAAAGGTGAAAAAAAATTTTCTTAAACAATATTAACACTTAAAAGTAAGTGGATGGCTTGTTTCTGCTGCTAGGACTCCATGCCTGACTGATTCCACAGCTCCCAGGGACGCTTCTGCCAGGGAAGTGGAATCCACTTGTGTGAGGCTTCTCTTTTGCACAGTGCCCCCATGTGGTAGCACGGCGCTTAAACTGGGTCCTTGTGCACGGTAAAGTGTGTGAACCATCTCCCGGCCCCCCAAGTGGATTGCTTCTGATACCCTTTCAGCCCCAAATTTCCTCCTGAAAAAATAGTGAAGCTAGAGAGATGAGCTATATATCACAGGCCTGTGCTGTCCCTTATAGTAGTCATTGTGCATTATGTGGCTATTTAACTTAAAAATGCTCTTTTCAGTCACATTAACCACATTTCACAAGCTCAGCAATTATGTGCTGGTGGCTATCGTACTGGGCAGCACAGACATACGGCCCCATCATTAGTTACACCAGACAACGTGGCCTTAGCATGCAGAATGTAGGCTCACCACTTTGGACCTCAGTAAGGATGACCAATTTTGAAGGCTCACAAGGTCTTGTGATGGGGCTGGGCGGTGGCGCACCTGGTTAAGTGCACACATTATAGTACAAGGTCTTGTGAACCAATTCACTTATCTACCGCTAACACTATTCCCCAGAGATTAGGCAGGTAAGTCACCAACTACTGACTGTGAGAGGTAGTACTCAAATGTTTGCCAGATTTAAATTCTGAATGAATATACCCCAGTAGAGACAGTGACAGTGTTGACAACAGACCTGTTGGCATTCTTCATGCTGGTTTGCCCCCTTCCCCCGACCTCTGAGAGAAATGGTTTGGCCCTTGCTAGTTTCGCGCCCCTCTTTCTCCCCGCCCGTATGCTAAGGACACGCAGAGTCCCAGCAGCAGCAGTGGAGGAAGAATGATGGGGGAAGCACGTGGTGTGGTGATTTGCCCGCTCGTGAATAAAGATTAAACTGCAGCTTCTCAGCCCAGCCGTGTGTCCCCGAGTCTGTCTCTGTCTTCCACCGCGACGCTAGCCTGGCCTGCTGAAGCCAGCCCGAAACTTAACAACACAGACCAAAATCTAAAACCACACCAACATGAAAGGACCGTTAGATGTGATAGATTTTAAAAGATCTAAAGAGGGGGCTGGGCGGTGGGACAGCAACCCAGTACACACACCCCTATGCTCAAGGGCCACGATTTGAGCCTCTACTCCCCACAGGCAAGGAGGATGCTTCACCATTACTGAAGCAGGATAACGGGCACCCACCATCATCTCCCGCTTTATCCTGCATCCACTCTCAATTTCTCTGTCCTGTCAAATAAGATAGGAAGGGGGGAAAGAGGAGTAACTGACTGCTGGGAGTGGGGGATTTGTAGTGCTGGCACTGAGCCCCAGCAACAACCCTGATGGCAATTTAAAAAAAGGGGTGGGGGTAGATAGCAAATTGGTTATGCAAACAGACTCTCGTACCTAAGGCTCCAAAGTCCCAGGTTCAATCCCCACACCACCATAAGCCAGCGCAGCAGTGCTCTGGTGGGGGTAAGAAAAAAAGAAGAAGGAGAAGAAGGAGAAGAAGGAGAAGGAGAAGGAGGAAGGGGGGAGGGTGGGAGGGGGAGGAGGGGGAGGGAGAGGGGGTGGAGGGGGAGGAGGGGAAGGAGGGGAGGAGGAGGAAAGAAGAAGAGAAAGAAGAGGAAGAAGGAGAGGAGGAGAAGGAGAAGGAAAAGAAGAAAGAGGAAGAGGAGGAGAAGAAGGAGGAGGAGAAGAAGAAGAAGAAGAAGAAAAAGATCTAAAGAATTACTGAGGGTTGGGTTGATAGCATAATGGTTATGCAAAAATCTGAGGCTCTGAGGTCCCAGGTTCAATCCCCCAGCACCACCATGAGCTGAGCAGTGCTTTTGGTAAAAACAAACAAACAAAAAAAAGCAAACCACTAAAGTGAATTAAAGGCAAGTTACCAGCTTATGTTCATACTACAAAGTTCATCAATTCTTTTTAAAAAGAAAGTATGCTTTGTTGCAATGTTTTACATTTTATAAGTTGTTTTTAAACACATTTCCCCTTGTTGCTCTATCATTTTATTGGAGGGGGAGGGTAATGGTTTACAGTCCAGTGGACACAGGGGTACAATTATCTTCCTGTGACAGCTGTCTGCGAAACACTCTCACACCCAACTTGGGTCCTTCCCCACCAGCATGAGCCTGAAGCTCAAAGAGTTCATCAATTCTAACCCATGGCCAACAGCTGTAGACTCCAAAGGTTATTAGCATTTACATACACACACACACACACACACACACACACACACATATATATATATATATTACTTTACAAAATAGATATTTCATTAAGAAAATATTATACTCAAACTGTACCTTAGGGAGTACTTAGGATAAAAATATTTTGTTGGGAGCCAGGCAGTAGTGCAGTGGGTTAAGCACACATTTCGCGAAGCACAAGGACCTGTTTAAGGATCTGAGTTCGAGCCCCCGGCTCCCCACCTGCAGGGGGGCTGCTTCACAAGCAGTGAAGCAGTTCTGCATGTTTCTTTCTCTCCCTGTCTTCCCCATCCTCTCTCGAATTCTCTCTGTCCTATCCTACAGCAACAACAATAATAATGGAAAAAATGGCCACCAGAAGCAGTGGATTCATAGTGCAGGCACTCAGGCCCTGAAATGACCCTGGAGGCAAAAAAAAACCAAAACAAAACAAAAAACCCCACAAAGATATCTGGTCTAGGGCCTGGCAGTGGTACACCTGGTTCAGTGTAAATTACAAAGTTACAATGTGCAAGGACCTCGGTTCAAGCCCCAGTCCCTACCTGCAAGGGGGCAGCTTTGAAAACAGTGCTGTAGGTGTCCTCTCTCTCCTCTATTTTCCCCTCCCCCTTGATTTCTGTCTCTATAAAATAAGTAAATTCATTTTTAGAAACCAAAGATATTTGGTCTAAATGTTACTTTTTTTTTTGTAGAAATGATTCATACAGTGGGCAGCTTTACAAAAACCATCTTTCAATCCATTTATAGGACCCTTGTTACTAGCTGCAGTTTTCTTTGAGTAAGTTATTAAGAGAATTTGGAGAATAACCAACATTTGTCAGAACAGACAAATTATTCTGTTTATTTTAAAGTTAAAGTACAGTCAATAAGGAAAATCACATAATTTAGTCAAAGTAAATTCTTTTTCTTCTAAAGCTTACTCATTTCATATGTTTATAGGAAAAGGGAGAAAAAACAAAACAAAAAATGTTACTATTCTCTATAAAAATGAAAGCTCCTACCTTTCTGGTTTTCCTTATCAAATCTGGAAGTCTGTTAAAAGAAAACATCTTTATTCAGTTACTGTTACCTTTATTCAACTCTTCAGTAATAATTATCAAACCAAGTTATAAAGCTAAACAATCCTACCTACCAGTGACTTGTAGAAGCTGGACTCAGGGTTGACCTTAATAACCTCTAAGAGATCTTGCATAGTAAATACCTTAAGAAAAAAAAAAAAAAGATAAAGTAGACATACTTTTACATTAATGTTTGCATGGTAAATTAAGGCATTTCTAAGTATTAGATCAAGAACTGTGTTTCAGATTCAGATCCAAGAGTCTAACTAGGGCAGGGAGAGAACTCAGCTTGTTAGAGCGCCAATCTGCATGGCTGAAGTCACAGAGGTCTCTGGGCTCTCTGTCCTTCTCACAAGTAAATAAAAATTCTTTAAGATTATAGGGTAGGAGAGAGAGAGAGAGAATGACAGTTATGCAAAGAGTCTCTTATGCCTGAGGTTCCACAGTCCCAGGTTCAATTCCCTATACCACTACAAGCCAGAGATTAGCAATGCTCGGGGGGGGGGGGGGAGGCTAATGATGCAGAATTGAAGCTCTTACGCTATAAAATAGTTGCAACAAATATTGAGGTGGGAAGGAAAAATATTTCTCTCGCCTCATATATCACCATATACCACACACAGAAGATGGTATGCCTACCAGAAATGCCAAGGATTAATGCCTTTCAGATGACAAATGTTCAAGTATTCAGTGAAAGTACTATTGCTTTTAGGAGCTACTCTCTACCCTAATCCAGCTTTCTAGCCCAATCCTTAACTCTGACAACATCTTCCCAGACAATATTTTTAGTCCACCTGCACGTTAGCTGTCAAGCTCAAGCAAAAATGACTAAAGTCATGGGCTCTAGGAACATACCTAAAATAGACTTCCTAGCTTCTATAGGCCCTAAGATCCCTATTCTCATTTGCTCTATTCCTACTTTTTGATTCCTGCTTATTAAACACTTTGCCCTGCCTTGTATCTTACCACTTTTCAGCCACCAAGGTGCAGATGCTACTGTGATTCCTTCCTGACCTTCCTAGGCAGATGACTTCACCAATGTGGCTCAGAGCCATCTCTCTCCAGAGCCTTACCCCACTAGGGATAAACACAAACAGGCTGGAGGGTTGGATCCACCTGCCAACATTCACGTCCGGCAGAGAAGCAATTACAGAAGCGAGACCTCCCACCTTCTGCACCCCATAAAGAATTTTGGTTCATATTCTCAAAGGGAGAGAAATGTTAGGGGAAGATGACCAGAGGGCTCTGAACTCCAATTCTATCAGGATCCAGAGAGAGGGAAAAAGGAAGGGCATTCAGAAGTAGTAGGTATAGGTGTGACTTAGAAAGGAAGAGAACACAGGACAATAGGAAAAATGGACGTGTGTGTGTGTGTGTGTGTGTGTGTGTGTGTGTGTGTGTGTGTGCGTGTGTGTGTGTCTGTCTGTCTGTCTGTCTGTCACCTTGGGAGAACTACTGCAGTTTCCAATGGAGGGAATGAGGACACAGTCAGTGCTCTGGTGGTGGGGACAGTGCAGAATTACACCTGTGTTATAATTTTGTAAATCAATATCAAATCACTAGTAAAAGTTTTTTTTACTGTCTTTACAACTGAATGACTAGAATGCCACCTAAAGTATTTCTAAAGAGATATTCTGGGAAGCTGGCCTTATTGCATATTCACTACAGTGGTATCACTTACTGTGACTACTCTGACCACTGAAGGAGATTTCTTTTTAGACAGACTGAAAGAGACCACAGCACCAAAGCTTCCTTCAATGTGGTGGGAGCCACGCTTAAACCTGGGTTGCACACATGGCAAATCAGTGCACTATTCAAGTGAGGTATTTCACCAGCACATCTTGACCAATGATAGAATTTTCTTTTAATTGGTTTTCCTTTAAAGAAAATATTCTATGAAAGTCTGTTATTAATAGAAAACCTTAAGGTACAAGAATTGGACTCATTACTGTTATAACTACATAACAACTACAACTATCGTTCATATAAGAAGCAAAACTGAAAAGCAATTAGAAACTTGAGAGGCCGATGACCCAGCCTGAGAGGTAGCGCAGCGGACAGTGTTAGGCACGTGGTCCTGAGTTCAACCCACCTGCACGGCATGTGAGGCTCTGGTTCTCTCTCACTAATGAATATCCTTTTTTTTTTTTTTTGCTAGAGCACAGCTCAGCTCTGGCTTATGGAGGTGTGGGGGACTGAACCTGGGACTTGAGAGCCTCAGGCAATGAAGTCTCTTTGCATATCAATTATGTTATACCCCCACCCAAATATCCTTTTTTTAAAGAGACTGATGAACCAAAAATGAATTCTTAAGTGAATACTTAATGATGAAAAATGTGTTTATTAATGAAGAAATACAGCACACATTTAAGTCTTCACTTAAATATTGACATTGTTCTTATTGTCTTAAAACTCACTACGAGACATCTGGACTATTATGGATGAAATAAAGAGGAAAAAACAGAGGGACACCACCAAGAGCAAACGAAGATAATCAGGGCCTCTAGGTTCCAGTGTAGGATTTACCCACTACAAAAATTAATATTTGGTAAAACATGTTAATAGTGGGGAGTTGTGGCTGCGGAGGTGCAGAGGGCATGGAAGATCTTCGAGAGGTTCCACTCAATTCTGCATGAATCTAAACTATTGTAAAATAGTCTTTTTTTTTTTAACCAGAGCACTGTTAAGCTCTGGCTTATGGTAGGACAGGGCTCTGGAGCCTCAGGCACTAGTCTCTTTGCATAACCATTATGCTATCTACCCCCCCCCTAAAATAAGTCTATTTAAAAAGAAAAACTTGGGAGAGGTTTTGTCAGCCTTTAGAATAATGAAGAATGACAAATATGTACACTGATCATAAATAGAGGCTTCTTGTGCTATCTAAACGTGGACTTTTCCTATTTGGTAGGATTTAGGTTATGATTTGGGTCTAGGGCTGCTTTACCATGAACTTATATGAAAAAAATTTGAGTATTCCCAAAACCAAAATAAGTAAATAAATAACATACCAAATTTTAACACCCTACTTTCAGATAGCAGGGAAACCACATAATTTAAAATAATTATAAAAATGATAGGGCGTATTTCTACAATCTGAAGTCTATAGGTTTTTAAAAATCATATATTCCCATTTCTCCCAAAGGGAAACATCTGAAGACACTACTGTATCATAAAAAAATAAGCACCTAGAGATCTGATGTTATTGTCCTGCCCTGTCACCGAACTCACGTGACCTTGAGCAAATCACTAGCTCCTCGCCTGTAGCGCCTGGAACATGTGCAGTGTGGCTAGCACTGTGTCAGGGCTGCAAGAGACAGTCAACATCCACAGTCAACCACAGCAACTGCGGGTCTTACTAGACCACGTGGAAGTAAGGGAAAGCTTAGCTCCAAAGTGATCCGTGATTCTACACGTCAAAATTTTATAGATGACTCTAAGGAACTGGCAACAAAAAGCATACCAAATGGAATAAATACTCTTTTGTTGCAGGATGTATGTAAGGTCAAAGGTGACTGATAAATGGACCAGCAAGCCAAGGAGTGCTCAGCTACTGAGCAGCATCTTTGGAAGGTACGGTCAGTAGAAAGTTCAAAGAGCAAAGGAAAGGCTTTACCTTTTCTTGTTCCAAGCCACTTTCCGGAAAGAAGACAGAAAGTGCATACTCATAGCCACATCTCTGCAGGTGGTCCGCCACGAGGGAGTTGGAAGCACTTATTAGGAGCGCACTCCCTTCCACAGAAATGGACTGGGGTTGCAGTTCTCCACTCAACACAGGGTGCATCAACTCTTGAATCAGCTGCTTTCTCAGTTGTGTCTAGCTCAAAAACAAAGACAAGAAGGGGGGGTTACCAGCAGGACTTCACAGGTGATACACAGACATGTCATGTGAGTTAGAATCCTTTGACTCATTTCCAGAGTGGCTCTCGACCCACAGCAGAAAGTTAGGAAGCATCCCCTGCACACTACGTCAGGCCCTGCGAGACCCTAAAGATAAGCAGCCGCGTAGGTTCTGGAACACTTGATTCCACCAGCTTGCACATGAACTACAATGGGAACACGATCAGACTCAACAGCATTTAGTAGAAAACTCTGCCACTTCCTCCCTGTAGACCATTGGGAGAAAGGAAAGTAAGACTGGGAGATAGCCAGGGAAATAGCTCAGCAGCAGAGTACACGGCTTGCATGAGTAAGGCTCCGGGTTCTAACCCCAGCACCTCAAATGCGACAGCTGAGTGCTGCCCTAGTCTAATTCATAGAAACAAAGCTTGTTTGAGGCATGAAAACATTAATTTGAAGGGAGTATCCAAAAGAGCCAAAATATGGACGCAACCTAGATGCACACTGACAGATGGCTGCATATGTACTGGATACTACTCTGCAATTAAAAAAAAAAACAAGTGATAGTGTGTCCTTTGGGACAAAATGGATGACACTGGAGATGACTCTACTTAGTGAGGTAAGGAGGTGAAAGACCGCTTATGGGTGGTTTCACTCATGTGTGGAATGTAGAGAACTGAAACACATGTGGTTACAAAGGAAAGAAGAAAGTAGCTAAGACCCTGGGAGAACTATAGTGCCTTTGGTAGTGGGTGTGGAGTGGACCTATACCCCTGTAATCTTATAGATCACCACTACGTCACTAGGAAGAAGTGTGTTTGTGTGTGGTGCCACTTCGGGGTCAACTTTTTCATTCTTTTCATTACAGAGTGGCGGGGGTTGGGGGGGGCGGCAGAGTACAGCACTACCTGTGGTTTCGTGGCGCCCCCATGTGGTGCTGGTACCTCACTGCAGATAAGGCACACTACCTACTAGCTGAGTTATCTCCCAGAGTACCCCTCCCAAAAATAATCTATACAAGACTTTTTGAACAGATTGTGTTAGGGGCTGGGAGGTGGGGCGCCCCGTAGAGTACACTGGGGCTGAAGGCCCTCATCCTCACTTGCAGGGAGGAAGTTATAAGAGCAGTGGGGCAGTGCTGCAGGTGTCTTTCTCTCCACGCTCCATCCCTCTCTCTCCATCTCTACTAAAAGCTGAAAGGAAAGGAACAAAAAGGGCTGCCAGGGGTTGGTGGATTCATAATACAGAAAACAAGCCCCAGTAATAATCCTGGTGGCAAAACAAAGCCTGCGAAAGCATGCACTGAGTTAAGCCAGTTTCTGGGGACTGGCTAAGAGCCTGTGCTCTGCATGGATCCCAGCCCCACACGGAGTGCCACGGCAAGGGGGGGGGAGGATCTAGCACTGTGATCCCTCCCTCCCTCCCTCCATCTGCATAAAAGTTAGCTTGGGAGCAGTGGAATGCCACATAACCAAGGCATGGCTCAGGGGAAAGAAAAAAAAAAGCTGTTTATTGAGCATACTGATCAAAATAAAACTGGTTTCCAAAAGGAAGTAACATACACAAGAAACACGAGGAACCCCGAAGGCTGCGTTAAGGGGTGCTTCCACAACAGTATTTGCATCTCAAGGCGGCGAAGTATGGTTTTCTTAATTGAGGAAATTTAGGTGCAAAGAGGGTAATTTACTCAGGGTTATAACACAGCTTTTATTATCCATTTAGGCTTCAATAAAAGCCCTAATAAGGCTACTGGGTATTTACTCTAATCCACTTTGCATATAAATTAGAAACTACAGGACTGAGCTTAAAACCATGTTGCCTGATTCATAGGATTCGGTAGTAAATAATATTGAATGCAAGCAAAAATTAGGGTTTTGTTCTATTGCCTTTTTTATCATTCGGCTAAACAACAGAAGAGTATTAATTACCAATACAGAGTGGAACATACACTGCACAGAATACATGCACTCTTCTTGGCCTACGGTACTTCAGTAACCAGTAATAAGAAAAATGATCTCTCTTCTGTCAGGAAGATTTAGAGACCACTTAAATTCACAACATACTAAAGTAATACATTTATATATAAGTCAGTTATTAACAGGATTGAAGGTGTCTTGCTAACATACTGAACAGAATAAGAATGAGTGCTAGAAGCACAGTGAAACAAGGAGAAAGATGAAACTAATGAACTCCCATCGTGATCAACACAAAAACGATGCCAGCTAGGACTCGTGAACCCTTAACACACCTCCCTGTAAGCTGACAGATTTGAGTGGACCAAAAATAAACACGATTTGGGAGGCGGGCGGTGGCGCAGCGGGTTAAGCGCAGGTGGCACAAAGCGCAAGGACCGGCGTAAGGATCCGGTTCAAGCCCCCGGCTCCCCACCTGCAGGGGAGTCGCTTCACAGGCGGTGAAGCAGGTCTGCAGGTGTCTATCTTTCTCTCCCCCTCTCTGTCTTCCCCATCTCTCTCCATCTCTCATCTCCAACAATAACAACAGTAATAACAATGAAACAACAAGGGCAACAAAAGGGAAAATAAATATAAAAAATAGACACGATTTGACAAGCTTCAGTTAATTAAACCATCTCTATGACTTCATCGTTAACCATAAACACAATCTTTTGGGGGCTGGGTGGTGGCGCAGAGTACTATACTGAAGGACCTGGGCTGGAGCCTCCACTCCCCACATACAGAGGGGATGCTCCACAAGCAATGAAGCAAGTCTGCAGGGCTCTCTCTCTCTCTCTCTCTCTCTCTCTCTCTCTCTCTCTCCTATGTCCCCCTCCTCTCTTAATTTCTCTGTCCTATCAAATAAAATTGAAAAAAGAAAAAATGGCCTCCAGGAGCAGTAGATTCATAGTGCTGGCACCTGGTCCTATCGATAACCACCCTGAAGGCAAAAAAAGAAAAAAAGGGGCTGCTTTCCAAATGCCCAAATGGGATTTTCACAACTCACACAGGTCAAAATCGACAACCCGAGAAAGTAAAGATTAGCTCAAATGAAAACAATAAAAATCTGCCCTGCCATTGATCAAACTGGAATAACAGGCACTGAATCTAACAGGAAAAACATTTCTTTCAACAGTACCTGCAGCTGCAAACAATGCTAGCATAATCCTGGCACCGAAGCTAAATAGGGATAGTTCAAAATTGGGTAATGATTTATCGCTATCAAATGCGACTGTGGCTATGAAGCAAATGCCATCAGATCTAATCCTAAAGCACAGCAAGAAAACTGCCCAGCCCAGAAATGCAAGGACCTTTGCCTGTTTAGAAAGTCCATTGCTGGGGAGTTGGGCGGTAGCGCAGCGGGTTAAGCGCAGGTGGCACCAAGCGCTAGGACCTGCATAAGGAACCCGGTTCGAGCCCCTGGCTCCCCACCTGCAGGGGAGTCACTTCACAGGCAGCGAAGCAGGGCTGCAGGTGTCTATCTTTCTCTCCCCGCCTTCCCCTCCTCTCTCCATTTCTCTCTGTCCTATCCAACAATGATGACATCACTAACAACAACAATACTAACTGCAACAAAAGGGAAAATAAATAAATTTTTAAAAGTAATAAAATAAAAAGATAAATAAAAATAAAGTCTATTGCTGGATACGAGGCAGTGTACTAAATTGCAGCTGGGTTAAGGACTGAACCACAGAAATGAAGACAAAGTGAATGCTTGCCCTGGAGAGACAGCATAATGGTTCTGCAAAAGACTGTCATGCCTGAAGCTCCAACGTCCCAGGTTCAATCCTCAGCACCACAAGCCAGAGCTGAGCTGGTCTTGCTCTCTGTATCTCTCATTAAAATTTAAAACATATATTTATTTTAAAAAGTGAATATTTGGGGGTCAGGTGGTAGCACAGCGGGTTAAGTGCACATGGCACAAAGCTCAAGGACCAGTGTAAGGATCCTAGTTCGAGCCCCCCCCCCCGGCTCAACCACCTGTGGGGGGTCGCTTCACAAGTGGTCAAGCAGGTCTGCAGATGTCTATCTTTCTTTCCCCTCTGTCTTCCCCTCCTCTCTCCATTTCTCTATCCTATCCAACAACAATTACATTGACAACAACAACAATAATAACCACACCAACGATTAAAAAAAAAAGGGGGGGCAACAACATGGAAAAAATGACCTCAGGAGCAGTGGATTCGTGGTGCAGGCACCGAGCTCCAGCAATAGCCTGGAGGCAGAAAAATCAAAAGTGAATATATTAATTTTCTTAGTGGAGAAGAATTTAGGATAACCATCTTAAGAAAAAGCTATCAATAGCTTTCAACATGTAGGGGGCCGGGTGGTAGCGCAGCGTGTTAAGTGCACATTGTGTGAAGCACAAAGACCGGCGCAAGGATCCAGGTTTGAGCCCCTGGCTTCCCTTCTGCAGGGGTGGGGGGTCACTTCACAGGCATTCGTGAAGCAGGTCTGCAGGTGTCTGTCTTTCTCTCCTCCTCTCTCGATTTCTCTCTGTCCTATCCAACAACAGCAGCAACAATAACAATAACAACAACAAGGGCAACAAAAATGGGAAAAATGGCCTCCAGGAGCAGTGGATTCATGGTGCAGGCACTGAACCCCAGTGATAACCCTGGAGGCAAAAAAAAAATGTCAACATATAAAAATGTAGCATCAAGCAACCCAGGAGGTAGCATAGCACTGCAGTCTCAAGTGTGAGGTCTAAAGTTCAATCCCTGGGATGGCATGTACCAGAGTAATGCTCTGGTTCTCTTTCTCCTCCTCCTCCTCCTCTCTCTCAAAAATAAATCTTTAAAAAGGAAATTAAAAGTGTAACATCAGTACTTTTCAAGTCAAATTAAAATTGAACTATTAAAGTACTGCCACAAAATGGAAAAAAATATATATATCACAAGTTTCTACTGAAAATCTTTTACACAATAAGAAAATAGTAATACCCAAGAGGAAAAAAAGGCAAAGGCATTAATTGCCAATCAATGAAAAACCCAATAGCCAGGACATATATGCAGGTTCATTAAGAAAAAGAAATAGGTCGAGACTGCAGGGGGGGGAGGGGAAGAAAAGAAAAAGAAACATGAGTATTAATATAAAGCTTCTTTGATTTGAGATTGTTTAAATATCGTGAGACTAGAGCCCAGCATTCTCATACTGCAGGTAGAATACAAAGCAGCAGTTTGCACTCTAAACATAAAACATGACACCCAGCCTCTGATTCAGTAACACCACTTCATCTGCTCTAGGCAAAAACCTCAAAGCTACAAGTCAAGGGGGATAACACAGACGTCCAACACAAAACTAAGCCTAGTGCCACCGAAATGGGGATTTCAAAAAGCTTAAAAAGACAAAGCAGTAATGTGGGAGGTGGCTCAGGGTCCTGAGTCTGATCCCAGCATCACCTATGTCATCACCTATGTCAGAGTGATGCTCCAGCCCTCCCTCTCTCATCAGTATATAAATTAATACGTCTCTTAAAACAAACAAACAAACAAACAAAAAAACAATGGTCCAGGAGGTGGTGCAGTGAATAAAGCATTAAAGTCTCAGGCATGAGGTCCCGAGTTCGATCCCTGGCAGCACATGTACCAGAGTGATGTCTGGTTCTTTCTCCTCCTATCTTTCTCATAATTAAATAAATTCTTAAAACAAACAAACAAACAAACAAAAAAACAATGGTCCAGGAGGTGGTGCAGTGAATAAAGCATTAAAGTCTCAGGCATGAGGTCCCGAGTTCGATCCCTGGCAGCACATGTACCAGAGTGATGTCTGGTTCTTTCTCCTCCTATCTTTCTCATAATTAAATAAATTCTTAAAACAAACAAACAAACAAAAAAACATGCTGCTCTACTGGGTGTGCCACCAGCTAGCCCCAGAAGCAGATTAAAAAAAAAGAAGAAGAACAAAACAGGGAGTCAGGTGGTAGCGCAGTGGGCTAAGCGCACATGGCACGCAAGGCACAAGGACCGGCATAAGGATCCCGGTTCGAGCCCCCGGCTCCTCACCTGCAGGTAAGTCGCTTCACAGGCAGTGAAGCAGGTCTGCAGGTGTCTTTCTCTCCCCGTCTTCCCCTCCTCTCTCCATTTCTCTCTGTCCTATCCAACAACAATGACATCAACAATAACAACAATAAAACAAGGACAACAAAAGGGAATAAATAAATAAATAAAAGAAAAAAGAGAGGTGGAGACTCTCTCCCTCTAAAAAAAGAAAGAAAAATGCTCACCATATAATATTGTCCCACTGGCCTTTATATACAACACCCATAAAAAGTTGAAATCGAGCAATAAATGTACTACTTGTGGTAACTTTGAAATAAGTATGTTCAAGTTATACTTAGAAATGATAAGACAATTTGAAAATGCTTTTAAATTCTTTGCAAAAATGGCACATTATTGGAAAGGGTACTTTTGCTAAATGTGCAGCTGAACAAAAGATCAGGTACGTAAGTGGCATGCTAGAATGTACGATACGAGAGGAGTAGAAAACTCACTTTTACCTTCCTATTTGTTCTGTCAGGAAGTGTATCTAGCCATCCATAAAAATTTCAATAATAAGCATACATTTTTACTCTTACATATTCTTAAAATAAAATTTTTAGGATAGAGGTGTGACATGATTCAAGAATTGAGGCCCTCTGGCCAATTTCTCAGAATGTGGGTTTTAATTGTTAACCTTATATCCTCACATGGTTTATTTTTATGTTTCTGTAACTTGTTTCTTGAGTTTTACATTCTGCCTCATGTGTTACCACTTTTGGGGCTAGTAAGTTAGCTTATGATGTTCCTACAAGGTTTGTATGTTAATATTAGCCTTTTTTTTTTTTAGTTTTACATTTATTGTTGATGAAGACTGTATCTCGTTGCCTATTTTATCCCAAGACTTTAAAAGTTGTTTTCATACTTTTTATATCTTTTAAATTTGTTATGTCAACTTGAGACTTTTGGACACTTGAAACTGGATTTCTAAGAAATGCAACTTGAAATGTTGAAATGAACTTAATGGGCAGAGGTAGACAGCATGATGGTTATACAAAGAGACTCTTATGAGATGATCAATGAAGATTAAAAATCAGTCTTGTCAGTTTAAAAAAAGAACATAAGATATGCATTCATGAAAGTATTTTCTAAAATTGAGTTATCATTTTATTTTGAGGAAGGCACTGTATTTCAAATTATCAATGTTGGAAGAAGCTCACCTACCAACAGGACATTGGGAAAATGTCTACTGCAGAGTAGTGTGTTGTGCTGCTGCCTGACAAAGTATTCCGTGGCTATTTATATTTTTAAGACATTTTTCCTGTAGAACCAATCAATGTGTTATTTACTGATTTATTATTCTATTATCATGATGATGATTTTACCAGAGCACTACTCAGCTCTGGTTGATGGTGGTACAGGAGACTGAACCTGGGACTCTGGAGCCACAGGCATGAGAGTCTCTTTGCATAGCCATGAAGCTACCTACCCCTGCCCTGTGGTTATTTGTTGACAAGCTCTGACATGTGCATCAAGTGGCAGAAAATCCGCAGTCACTTTTTTATCAATATATCCACCTGTTGGGACAGTTCTGAAATACTGGATTCCAAGCTATAGCAGCAGAGGGAAAGAGAATAAACAAGTGTCTTTTGAAATTAACTCTGCTAAAAAAAAAAAAAAAAGAGCAAGAGGAAGGATGGTATGGTTACAGATTTGATACAAATAAGGAAATGCTCAATGTACTAAAATCACAAGAGAGGTTATCATTGTTGGAATAAACTACATACAGTGAGACCTTTTGGTATTAAGTTTGACTATGCAACAAAGAAAGAGCAGAGCCAGTGTGCCTCAACCAAAAGTACTGAGTATCTTTTTTTCTTCTTCTTCTTCTTATTTTAACCAGATATTGCTCAGCTCTGGTTTACGGTGGTGCGAGAGATTAGACCTAGGGCTATGGAGCCTCAAGCATGAAAGTCTTTTTGTGTAGCCAGTTCACTGTCTCCCTGGCCTGGTAACAATGGTGGTGTGGACAAACATGATTGGTCGATTTCCAAATATTCCACTTCTATTCGAGTGGTTACCATAAAAAAACAAAAAAAGGTAGAATAACACCATTAAAAAAATAGTTCTGGTCTTCACTCAAAATAACCAATATCTGTATCACAAATTCATAGATCATTCACAAATGTGTGACCAAAAACAAGATCTCAGATTTGTTGGATTTCAAAAGACACATCTGCTTACTATACCTCAATGATGCCACTAGAAACTGTCAGGAAGAATAAAGTGTAGCACTCTGGGACTTGTTACTGTCCAACATGATCTCAGATTTGACAAGAGAAACCACATCATTCTCAAGCAGCAAGAATAAAGACAGGGCAGGAGTAGACAGCATAATGGTTATACAAAGAGAAACCACATCATTCTCAAGCAGCAAGAATAAAGAAAGGGCAGGAGTAGACAGCATAATGGTTATACAAAGAGAAACCACATCATTCTCAAGCAGCAAGAATAAAGACAGGGCAGGAGTAGACAGCATAATGGTTATACAAAGAGACTCTCATGCCTGAGGCTCCAAGGTCCCAGGTTCAAAACCCCATACCACCATAAACCAGAACTGAGCAGTGCTCTAGTTAAAAAATAAATAAATAAATATAAGGACCCTGTAGGGACTGGGCAGTCTGCAAGGACCCAGGCTCAAGCCTCCACTCCTCAGCTGCATGGGGAAGTTCTGCGAGTGGTGAAGCAGTGCTGCAGGTGGGCTGGTCTATCTATCTGCCCCTTCCTTCTAAATTTGTCTCCTGAAAAGAAAGAAAGAAAATGACATTTTTGACATTGCTCTTATTTTTACAATAAGAGCAATGTCAAAATAAGCCAACAAGGAATGTTATGCAAAAATAACATATGATCAAAAATGTAATACAACCTTTTCAACTGTTTTGCTCCTTCCCGCCAAAAATTGCTCAACAGGACATGAAAGTCACTCTTTTGTAGACTGTAATGAATGAAAGGGGAGATTTGCCCAATATCCGATTTATAGGATGGCTTATATATGTGTAAAAGATGGCACTGTCTCACTGTCCCATTAATAAGACAACTTGGGGGAGTTGGGCGGTAGCGCAGCAGGTAAAGTGCACGTGGTGCAAAGCGCAAGGGCCGGTGTAAGGATCCCGGTTCGAGCCGCCGGCTCCCCACCTGCAGGAGCGTAGCTTCACAGGAGGTGAGGCAGGTCTGCAGGTGTCTGTCTTTCTCTCCCCGACTTCCCCTCCTCTCTCCATTTCTCTCTGTCCTATCCAACAACAATGACATCATTAACAATAACTACAACAATGATGAAAAACAACAAGGGCAACAAAAGGGAAAATAAGTAAATAAATATAAAAAGAAAAGAAAGCTGTAAAATAAAAGACAACTTGGACTTTCACTCGTAATTATAAAGGGTATATATAAGCTCTGGATTATGATTTCCAATCCATTTTAATGAGTCTGTGTCAATGTTACCGAAATTGCAGAACTGAGAAGTTGGGACCTAAGGATTAAAATACACACCTATTCAATTAGATACACACCTATCAGTGTCTGTATTAAAGATGTTTTTGTGTATTTTTCAGGAGTCCGAAGTTGTTTTTTTAAGTTACAAAAACAATGACGAGAGGGGGGAAAAAAATCAAACTCAGTTTCCTTAATT
This sequence comes from Erinaceus europaeus, assembly GCF_950295315.1. Lineage (NCBI taxonomy): Eukaryota > Metazoa > Chordata > Mammalia > Eulipotyphla > Erinaceidae > Erinaceus > Erinaceus europaeus. The sequence continues at coordinate 123,160,695 of NC_080185.1, forward strand.
TCCCATTTTAAGTATACAACACACTTTTGAGAAGTATAGTGTATGTAATAAAGATACATGAGTTCATTTTTGCTGTTAAAAACCAGACATAAATGTAGCTTCTATAATATTCATAATCGTTTAAAGATGACATTCATTCCCCAAAATATTCTAAAGTTAATGCTCTTAATGTTTTCACACGATGCCAATCTCATTCAACCGTCAGAATTACAAAAACTACTTATTAATTCAAGAACATGTAGGCCAGGGTCACAAGTAAAGCCTGACCTTACTCAAATGTGTTTATTTCATAACCACCCACTCCTACCTTAATGCCAGTTCAGTAGATCTATTATCTAAATGTGGTTGAGAGCACCGTTCCAGAATACTGTTATACAGGAACAGAAGAATACCTCAATACCATCTACACATCACGCTAGTTTTAAAACGCAGCACCTGGACGGACTTACATACGGACCACCTGTTACAGGTTATGTGTGTAAAAGTGACAGATACACCTGTGATACCTTGAGTGTGTCCAGGATGCCCCGCTCCTTAAACGTCTGGTACAGCTTTTTGCGCAGCTCATCTTGACTCAACACATCGGTTTTGGGGGGCATGGTGGACTGGAAGAGAAAAGGCATGAATTAGCTGGCCGGCCTGATAACAGGCCAGGGATCTTGGAGAAGCAGGGCAGGCCCGTGGGAGCTGAGCGTCACCGAAAACAATCGAGGGGTTTCAGCTCCTCCAGCTGGGCTTTTCCCTTCGGGTTTGGCTATCTGCTAGCTCCCAAGCTGGGCCTACCGGTTCGCCACGGGCCCTCGGACCTACCGTCCCAGCCGGTGTCACCCTGGGCCTGACGGAGCGGCTGTAGCGCTCAGCCAAGTGCTCAGACTAGGAAGGCCGGCAGGCAGATTGGCGCTTCCTTTCCCGGTTGCTCAGCCAGTGGGTGGAGTCTCCGCTCCGAGCTGACTCTGAGGGGTGGCGAGAGGGCGGAGAAATGGCTGCTGGGAGAGAGGGCCCCCCCCCCCCCGCCCCGAGTTCTCACAACGGGGCGTTCTCACAGCCCAGCGTCGACTCTGCCCCCAGAGGAGGGTTGCCAAGCCGATTCCTCCTCCATGTTTGGAAAGCTACTGAGCGTGCGCAGGGTGTAACTCCGCCCACAAGTTCCACCCAAGTAACGCGAGACTATGAAGGCGGAGTCTCGCGGGAGGACCGGTCCAGGGAATCTTGACGGAAGCTGCGGAGCGCTGGGCTCCGTTGCTGGGGCTGGACCTGAGTTGTGAGAGGGTCGCTGCTGCAGGTAGGGATGCTGCGGGGTAGGGGGGGTAAGGTAGGGAGTAGGGGGGAGGACGTGGGGAGCGGTCCCGGTCTCTCCATCACAGCCCAGGCTGCACATCTGCCGGCAGCTGGGGGCTGGCTCCCTGCCCGCAACCGGCTCAGCTCATTCCGCTCACCCGGCGCCCCTAAGGGCGCTGCCGGAGCGGTCAGCCCTGTGCTCCACGGGATGGGCAGCAGCGTCCCTGGTCCCCAACTGCTATTTCCAACCATTAGAAATGCTGCTAAGTATTGCCAGGTGTCCTCTGCGGGGCAGATCACCCCTGATCGCAAGTGGATGTGCTAAACCCAGTGTCCACCGCCGAGTGCCCGAGCTGCTGGGAAGGTGAAGATGAGCCAGCCCCCGCCCCCGAATACTTAAGTGGCTTAGTTACGTGTAGCTGGAAAAGCGAGGCACCGGCCTCAGAAAGCAGAGAACATTAGAGCCAGCGGAGCGGGTGACAGCAGGATGCGCTGTAATGGGGCAAAGAGCTTAGGAGGCGGCGGGCGGTGGAAGGGGCAAGATCAGTAGTGACAAAAGTGAATCTTCACCAAGACAAGAACGGCATTTAGGTGGTAAACAGGGAGGAGAGCATTGGAGACAAGGGGGAAGTACACAGATAAAGCTCAAGCTCTTCTGGGAATCAGTGAGAACTCTAGTCTGACTCCAGACTATTGCCTTGTGGATATAAAAGTCTCTTAAGTTCTAGGAAGACAAAATTGGGTCACTGGCTGCTTTGTGCACAGGACTGAAGAGGACAGTCAGTGAATGACTTTGAATACTCATGAGGCAGAGAGAGTGACAGGACCTCACAGGAGGTGGGAGTCTATAGGTTGATGTTCGGAAATAATTCCAGGGGGTCTTTGAAACGTGGGTGAGGTTTGCATATAGAGTCAGTGAGAAGTGAGAGAGAGAGAGAGAGAAAAAGAACTTTGGGGACAAAAACGAAGGAGGTGACATAAAATGGGGGAGGGAAAAATATCAGTCATCCCTAGTAGAGGTGGGACAGTAATGTTCAGAAAAGACGGGAGCGGCACAGCACTGGGTTTTGAGTACTGGCACTTGATCCCGGAGATGAGAGGCACAAAAGCTTCTTCTGAGACTAGTGAAATGATGGCAACTGTGTCTTAGCAAGGTGTTAGTATATTACAAATGCCATTCAAGTCCAATGGCTTGTTTTTACATATTAGCCATGTGTGTCTAGAGTGCACAGCCTCTCATACGTGCACAGCTTTGGCTGCAAAGTTTAATGGGGTAAATGCTCTCCCAAAGCTAGGATCATCTGTCTCCCTGGGAGGCAGAGCTACAGCTTAACAGTATCAGTAGGCCGACATCTTGCAAGAGAACAGCTGTGTGGTGCTAAGTGCTCTAGCCATGTCCTGCAGCCCCAGGTTGATGGAGCGACTGAAAAAGCTGCTGTCAACACGAGCAGTTTGCTGACAGCCTCTGAGGAGACCATAGGAAGGTTCGCTCCAGGAATTGGAGGCTTTGGGACAGGAGTCCACTTTGGCCTTGCACCTGTCTGCAATTTAAAGTCCTTAAGAGTTGGAAGGGACCGTGATGTCTACTGAGTTCAAGCCCGCGCTCTGGCACTGCTGGGCCGCTAGCCACCCTGTGCATATACTTCTAGTGACAGTGGCTGGAAGCATTAATCATCTCACTGGGCAGCCCAGTATTTCTTCAGTTGTCAGAAAGTTCTGGATTAAGAGTCATGAACTAGCTCACCTAGTAGAGCACACACTTCACTATGTACAAGAACCCAGGTTTGGGAGTCGGGCGGTAGCGCAGCGGGTTAAGTGCAGGTGGCGTGAAGCGCAAGGACCAGATTAAGGATCCTGGTTCGAGCCCCCAGCTCCCCACCTGCAGGGGGGTCGCTTCACAGGTGGTGAAGCAGGTCTGCAGGTGTCTGTCTTTCTCTCCCCGTCTCTGTCTTCCCCTCCTCTGTCCATTTCTCTCTGTCCTATCCAACAACAACGGCATCAATAACAACAACAATAATAACTACAACAATAAAACAAGGGCAGCAAAAGGGAAGAAATAAATATCTAATAATAAAAAAAAAGAGCCCAGGTTTGCATCCCTGATCACCACATGGAAGCACCTGCACAGGGAAACTCACCAGCAGTGGAGCAGTGCTATTTTCTGTTTCTCTCTCCCTCTCCCCGCCACCGCCACCCCCACCCCAATGTAACACTCTCTTTAAAAACATCCACTTAAAAAAGAAGTGACCACCAGAGCTGGTAGAATCTCAGTAACCCTGGCAGCAAGAAATAAGTTCTGGATTATCTTGACTCAAATAGGATTGCAGTCCCATGCAATCCTAGGCTTGACCCCTGGAGCAGCAGTCTGGAACACACCTGGCTAGTCCAAGGTTAGCAAATACTGAGCGTAGACGCTCCCTCTTCCCAGCACAGCAGACGCACATGCTCTCACCTCAGCCATCCTTTCTGCAAACTTCACTTAGCCTCAGAGTCGCAGCACAAGTTCCTGGCAGTCACTGCCCCATCATTAAAATACTGCCTGTCAGCGGGGAGAGGACCCGCTTGCCAAGTCCTGTAAAGCCCTCTTGCTGTTGGCCAGCATTTCAGCACCTTAGCCTACCCCCTCCAAAAGGCCTTTTCCCGTCAGCAGCCTCAGTTCCTCCAGTAACTCTAGTCTGGCTTTCAGAGTATTTCCTGCCCCCAGCGGGCACTCACTGCAGAGGTATCGATCCTCTTAGAATGCATCTCCCAGAATCCAGTAGGCGGCCTGAGATGAGCTTGTCTTCTCTCACTGCAGTCCAGAACTGCACTGGCTTTTGACAACTGAGCTTGCAGAAGTGGCAGCTTTGGAGCTCTTGGGGACAAACTGCTCTTAAGCCTGGACAGATACTGCTTGCCCCACAGGTGGGGGGTCCTAGACCCCCTCAGCCAGTAGCACCTTCCTTGTAGAGGAAGCTTATTCTGCTTACTCATAGAGGTGCTCTCAGCCCTCCTGCACCCAGTCCTCCAAGACGCCAAGACCCCAGGGCCTCCGCTCCCAGCTCTCAGCTGGTTCTTTCCGTGTTCAGGTTAATCCGACCCCGTAACCGGCATCACCCACACTGTCCAGCCACAGCCCCTTCCTGGAAGTGGCGGTGCGCGAACGAGTGAGGGGTGCTGGGTGGTGCTGGGATGCAGCCCTTGGCCCCCCTCCCCACTTCCACAGCGCTTTGAAACCATGTTACTAGTCAAGCCCCCCTCCCCGCCCCCGGTCTCCACAGAGGGACTTTTCAAACACCTCGTTTCCTCTTCTCTCCTGTGGCTGTTTCGGTTCTGCCTCTGCCGTTGTGTTCCTTTCCTATTGCTCCCACAGCAATGCGCCACCAACAAAAGGGCACCTTCCTTCACCTGGTGGTCCCATGGGTCTAAATCCAGGCATCAACCCCGTTGTCAGCTGCCGCCTCCTTTCAGGAGGAGGCTGGGGAACCTGCCTCTGGCCCTGCGCCTTCTCCAGGTCACCTGCACTCCTGCTCCTCCCTCCTCTTAGCGCCCGTGTGACCATCCCCCCCCCCATTTCCCATAGGCGTCCCCCGCCCCCTTTGGAAGGGCTGTGTTCACACTGGGCCCACCTGGTGGTTCTCAGTGGCTATCTAGCCTCAGTTTGGCTGATGAATTACCTGAATTCATCTGCCACAGAAGCTAGCTGGATCCTGAAGGCAGGAGGGGCCCAAAAGCTGGTGGTGATGGTGGGCCTCCGTCTTGCCCCCTCCCCATGCTGGCATGCCCCTCCTCACCCTCCTTCTTCCCTTCTTGGCAGATAGTGCAGTCATCCTGCTGTTTGGTCTGAACGCCTCTTAGACACTTGGGCACATCGTCCGTTCTGCTCTGGGCTAACCCAGTGCCAGGCTGTGTCACTCCCCGTTGACACAGCCCTCCTCTTCCTTGGGGATGTCCTCGGGCCGGTTCAGGGGAGGAGAGCCGCAGCTGACACAAACACAGCAGTGATCCCATTTGTGTGCCCTGGCAGAGTTCTAAGCAGAGGGCAGAGGGAGCAGAGTTGGACCTGAGTGAACTAGAGCAGCGCTGCCCACAGTGGAGACCACTAGCCACACGCGGCTACTTCCTAGACATGAAATGAAGTTGAGGTGCGGTTCCGCAGACCCCAGTGCTCAGCAGCCGCCCCTGGGGGACAGCGCAGGCTCCAACCTTCCTACCCTGCACTGGAGGCTCGCCGCTGCCTGCTGCCTCGGCACAGTAAGCCCTTGAGTCTTCCGAGGCAGAGAGCCTCCCAGCCTGAGGAGTGTGGCCCCAGCCTCCCAAGGTTGCCTCTTGAGCTTGTCCACTGTCTCCGCTAGCCGGGGCCCATCCGAGCTGCAGTCCTTCCTCCTCAGCTGCTCGGAAATCCCACTGTTGGCAGCTCAGGGTCTGCCCAGCTGCGCTGCTCGAGGGGTTTCCTTCAGCCCCTGTGCGTAGCCCCTGCTGTGCCTGGCACTGTGCTCCTCTCCACTCAGACTCCCCACCAGGTGAGTGTGCTGCTGCTGTTGGCTGTGTGTGTGTGTGTGTGTGGGGGGGGGGGGGCAGACAGACAGCATCTCTGCCACATGCTGCTCTGCTGCGGCCGCCGCTTAGATGTTCACACTGAAGAAAGAGCTTCTTGCTCAGCAAACTCCAGCTGTGACCCCTACTTGAGCAACAGCGAGTGATGTCCTGGCCCTCTTCCCCTAGAGTCTCAAGCTTCTAGCCCGCTTCACCTCCCCTGAGAATCCCAACAAGTTCTCCTGTGTTTGTCTTATCACAGGCCTGTGACTCGGCCTTTTGCTCATCTTTCCCCTAAGTCAAGGGCCGGTTCTTCCTGTAGAGGGCCAGGTGTTGAGTATTGTCAGCTTTGTGGACCAGGCGGCCCTGTGGCAGCTGCTCACCTCTGCCTGTTGTAGGCCCACAGCGCCCTTAGCGGATGCCAAAAGGACAGGCAGGCTGCAGAGTGCCCACCCCCTGTCCATCTTGCCTCCACAGCTGGGCCGTCCAGTTTCGGCACTGGCTGTGCCAGCTGTGCCCTTTACACAAGTGGTCTTGGGCAGTGCATTTCTGGTTTTTCTGTTTCTGTCGCATGTGCTCTGTGAAGCAGTACAAGTCCCAGAGAGGTTTGGTGACACCCCGCAGTCATCTGTTCCCCGAGTCTGAACATTGTAGTTAACCAGGCTCCCCACACCTCCACGTGCCCCTGCGGCCTTGATGTTACTGCTGATCCCTTCCTGCAGCCAGACGTGGGGCTGCTCGAGTTAGCTGTGTGGCCCTCATAGGCAGAGCAGCGGGGAGCTACCATGGCTCTGCTTAATGAGGAGGCTGGCACTGGGCAACTCAGGATCATGCCTGTGACCACGCTGCTAGTACATGGCAGCGCCAGACTCACTCCTCACTTTGGTCAGCATGCATGAAATAAGCCCACCCATTCATATTTCAGTTAGCCAGGCAAGCCACAGAAGCAATGATTTTCTCCACCTCTCCGTGTATGTCAGGAAACCTCTTAGCTCTAGTCCCAAGAACTCCCAATGCCCCAGAACACCTTCCTGTTTGGATTACGATTTCTTCCGCCTTCTCCAGAACTCACAACTTCCTCCCAGTGTGTGAAGAGGTCTACCCTAGGCTCCTGTGTGTGCAAAGGCAGGAAGAGGCCCAACACAGCACTGTCTGCAGAGTGCTGCCTCAGCACTGCTCCTTCGTGTGGAAATGGCGAGGAGTCAAGCTGTTTGCAGCTTCCTCAGAGGCTGCCGTCCGTCCTGACACTTTCAAAGGCAGGCCAACCACTTCCCATCAGCACCTGCTAGTTTTGCCAGGCACTGGTGTGGCGCTAACTGGTGCAGTCCTAAATGAAGCCCAGCTTCCTCCAGCAGACACGTGGGGACCCCTGCACTGAATGACCCAAACTTTCGAATCCCAACAATGTCGTGTTTAAGATGTCATATTGGAGTCTTGCAACTCCTGACGAAGTAGTGCCCCTGGCTGGTCTAGGACAGCCCCTGGCCATGTGATCTGTGCTGCTGTACTGTCAGTCCAGCAAACTTGGTCGCCTTCTCCTTTGCAATGTCAGGTTTCAATTCTGAAAACTTGAATTCACTAGACGTCCTTTGAGTCACTTCTGGTGTTCAGTGCAGGGTACTAAAGCTGTTTCTTGTTTCATTTAATCAGGAATTACTCATCGGAGACAATGTCTGGGAGCTACTACTTTGTAATTGTTGGCCACCACGATAACCCTATTTTTGAGATGGAGTTTTTGCCCGCTGGAAAAGCAGAATCCAAAGTGCGTATGGAACCTTAAACATTCTGTAAGAATGGTCGTGCTGTGGGAATGGTGCCGGTGTGGTACAGTCTTAGCACTGGAAGCCACCTGGACAGAGGTGGGACCTAGGACCTCCCACAGCTAAGTGAAGCTGGCTCTGAGGTCCTCAGGGCCCCGAGTGGCTCTCGCGTCCTTTCACTCAGTGCACCGTGACTGGGCACTGCCAGCATGGGGTCTCCTGAGGGCCTCCCCTGTACCAGCTCGCTGAGTCAGCTACTATGCAAAGCTGCTTCTTACACAGAGTCCACGTACAGTGGCTCTGTTGCTGCCTTGACACGCCATGGGAAACCCGCACTTTCCATGGGGACACAGGCACTGGACCCATTGACACGGGGGTGCGGTGGCAGAGACGCTCCTAGCCCGCCCTCTGCCCGGAGGCCATGGCGGTCTCCAGCGACCTCTTGCTGCACTTACTGGCTGGCGGTGCTCAGATGCTCGCCTTCCTCCCCAGTGACACCACCCACTTTGTCAAGAATGGGTCCAGAGAAACCAGCTTATTCAAGAACACACTCGGCCGCTCGGAGTGGACAGAGCCATCCTCTTGAGGTGAAGATAGCTGCGTCCCTTCTAGCTTCCGGTACTTAGCCGTGTTCCTAGGACATTGCCAGTAGTTTCTATTGTGCCCCTCCCAACCTTCAAAACCAAATCGGTGTTTTCAAAACATTCATCGTAATGCATGCTGACTGGGGTACCGAGGTATGAAAGCAGTGTGTTTGCAGATGTTATCTGCCAGGTGCTGTTGGCTGGGTAGTTTCCCCACATTCAGACGAGCAGACCGCTCAGTGACACCTTGGGTGGGGCACCGCTGAAGCGCTGGTTGCTTTGTGGCACCTGCCGCTAAGTTTTTGTGCGCTCCCGCTCCCACGGCTGGGGCAGGTGAGGCTGTGCACGTGAAAGACTTGGTCTTAGTCCTTTCTCCTGTGCGAGCTCACTGTAGAGTGCGTGCGTGTGCGTGTGTGTGATCAGAGGCCCCCTGCACAAATGCATCAGCTGGAATAGATCCGGGGCCCACTCCTCTCTCAGAATACACCGTCTTAACTCACTCTTTTCCACTCAGACTAGCTTCTAAGGTGCCGGATCTTAAGACACAACACAGAAATTTGGCAAAGACACAATCCAGGCCTTACCAGGGGTACCCTTGGAAAGTGCTTCTTGAAAAGAATTCTGGAGTCCCCCTCCACAGTGAAGCCATCTCATCCTGCCACAGGACAATGCCCCTCCCCACAGGACTCTCTCCTGGAGTTGATGTAGGCAATGGTCCACACCTGGCGATGAGCCGGGCCTCCTGCCCCTCTCAGATGCCCTTGCTGTGTGCAAATCCTGTGCCAAGTCTGGAGGGTCATCTCCTCCTTGGTGGTCTGAGAGCTCAGTGCCACCGCCCACAAGGCCCCTGCTCCCCTGCCCTGCCCCGGGCTCAGGACACCTCTCTGTAGCTTTTCTGATCTTCCTAGTAAGATGTGGTCTCCTCCTAACATTGTATTCCTTTTTTATAGGCTTAAATGGTTACAGAACTCGATAACTTCCTTCTTGTAACAGTATACAAAAGTGATCTTCATAGTTGAATACATTTTAGTTGTTAAGTAACTGGCTGTTTCTATTTGTTGAGCTTGCAATAGATAGCACATTCAAACATAGAACATGATGTAAAAATGCAGAAGAGCTTTTCTAAGTCTTGTGGGGATAAGAAAGGAAATACAGCGCAAAGCGCAAGGACCCACGTAAGGATCCCGGTTTGAGCCCCCGGCTCCTCACCTGCAGGGGAGTCACTTCACACACGGTGAAGCAGGTCTGCAGGTGCCTATCTTTCTCTCCCCCTCTCTGTCTTCCCCTCCTCTCTCCATTTCTCTCTGTCCTATGCAACGACGACAACTTCAATAACTACAACAAGAGCAATGAAAGGGAATAAATAAATATTTTTTTTAAAAAAAAAAAAAAAAAAGGAAATACAAGCAGAAAGTAAAGTGTCATTCCCTGCAGGGAAAGTGAGATTCGCAGGAAGAAAGGCTGTGCGGGAATTTTAACAAGCTGCTCCTCACTGTCACCTAGGACGACCACCGTCACCTGAACCAGTTCATAGCTCACGCTGCCCTCGACCTCGTAGATGAGAACATGTGGCTGTCCAACAACATGTACTTGAAGACTGTGGACAAGTTCAATGAGTGGTTCGTTTCTGCATTCGTGACCGCAGGCCATATCCTTGCTTTCTGAATTGGAGGTTGGAGGTTGAGTCCGAGCAGCAGGGGACATAGGCTCTGAGTCTGTGGACTTCAAAGTGGCAGGTACGACCGTCATTTACAGAGCCGCCTGCATAGACTTAGGGGGAAGCGAACCAAGCCTCAGGGCCAGGGAGGTGGCTCCGTGGTAGACCATGTGTGAAAGGCCCTGAGTTCAACCCCTGGCACAGTATGCAAACAAACAGGACATCATAAATGGTGGAGCAGTGCTCTGGTCTTTCAAGACATAAGTGAATGAGTAAAATAAAGCCAAATTTCATACAGAAAACTAAGGTTTATCTGAACCATATCAAAGGTAATTTTCATTTTTGTAGTTTTTTTATTGCCCACCTGTTCTGTGGGGCTCAGTGGCTGGACTATGACTCTACCACTCCTGGTGGCCTTTGTTTTTTCTGAGACAGAGACAGAGAAGCAGCGGCAGCACTCGTGAACCTACGCCCCATCTGAACCTTGGTCCTCACTCATGATAAGGTGTGCACTCTACCAGGTGTCCCACTGCTGGGTCCCGGTTCCTTCCTTTTTAAAATTATTTTTAATATTTTATTTATTAATGAGAAGGATAGAAGAAAGAGAACCAGACCTTACTCTGGTGCTTGTGCTGCTGGGGATCGAACTCGGGACCTCATGCTTGAGAGTCCAACACTTTTATCCACCGTGACACCTCCTGGCCACTTAGTTACTTCCCACCTTGAAATGATTATATTCTCTTTAAGATAATTTCTAACCCAGTTTATGTAATCAACTTTTCCATCACAAAATATACTGCATATGACTAACTGGAAGAATGCTATGTCAACTGCTTGCTTCTTGTTCATCTCTGAGAAACATTATCCCTTAATTATTTTCACATATGAGATTTATCATGCTTCATGACGTAAGGCAAGAAGATGGGATAAAGAACTTCTTCACTGACGTCTATGACTTATACATAAAGGTATGTACTATGCCTTTAAATATAGTAATAGGGATTCTAAGTGTGACAGACCTACTGGAGTAACTCCGAGACTGCTGGTTTCATCTCTGGCCAGCTGTTTCTCAGTCAGGACCACTCTGGCGGCTCCCTCAAGAGGCAGCCTTCAGCACCAGGTGAACACATACTGAGGAAATAAATGTTTTGTTTTTTTTTTTTGCCTCCAGGGTTATCACTGGGGCTCGGTGCCTACACTACGAATCCACTGCTCTTGGAGGCCATTTTTCCCATTTTTGTTGCCGTTGTTGTTGTTGGATAAGACAGAAAAATGGAGAGAGGAGGGGAAGACGGGGAGAGAAAAGATGGACACCTGCAGACCTACTTCACCGCTTGTGAAGCGACCTCCCCCTGCAGGTGGGGAGCCAGGGGCTTGAACTGGGATCCTTGTGCCGGTCCTTGTGTTTCACGCCATGTGTGCTTAACCTGCTACGCTACCACCTGGCCCCCTTTAATTTTTTAATTACCTTTATTGGATAGAGACAGAAATCAAGAGGGAAGGGGGAGATAGAGAGGAAGAGACAGACACCTGCAACACTGCTTCACCACTCATAAAGTTTTTCCCCGGGGAGTTGGGCGGTAGCGCAGTGGGTTAAGTGCGCGTGGTGCAAAGTACAAAGACCGGCGGAAGGATTCTGGTTCGAGCCCCCAGCTCCCCACCTGCAAGGGAGTCGCTTCACAGGCGGTGAAGCAGGTCTGCAGGTGTCTGTCTTTCTCTCCCCCTCTGTCTTCCCCTCCTCTCTCCATTTCTCTCTGTCCTATCTAACGACAACAACAATAACTACAACAGTAAAAACAACAAGGGCAACAAAAGGGAAAGTAAATAAATAAAAATTTTTTTAAAAAGTTTTTTTCCCCTGCAGGTAGGGACCAGTGGCTCAAAGCTGGGTCCCTGTACACTGTAGCATGTGCACTCAACGAGGTGCGCCACCACCCGCCCCTCTGCCTCACTTTAACAATGAAATGTGACAGGTTTTAGTTAGGCTTATGGAGGCAGAGGGTCTTACCAATGGTGCCATGTAGCTATAATGAATAGACAAGCTAGTGATGAATCACAAGGGAAGCCTGGAGGTGAACTTACGTGGGCAGTGCTTTACCTTCTGTGGCGCCATGCATTCTGCCTCCAGAAATTCTCACAATTAAAACACCAAGGCAAAAAAATCCCTTATCACTACTGAACACTGGGACGTTTTCTACGGAACTTAGAAATGTTCTGAGACATGTTTTGAATGTCCTTGATATCTTTTCCTTTTAGAGACCTAGAATTGGTCAGCCTTTTGACTTTGACAAATTCACTGATACCTTTCTCTTTTCTAGTTTGCAATGAATCCATTTTACGAACCCAATTCTCCAATTCGATCGAGTGCGTTTGACAGAAAAGTTCAATTCCTTGGGAAGAAACACCTTTTAAGCTGAATGCAGAAAAACCTGGAAATAAACAATGTCACTACAATGGCTTATACTCAGGAATGTGTACATTTTAAGTAACTTGATTAAGTAGCCTAGGAAACTTTTTAATTTTAGTCTCAATTTTATGTAAACCTAGTTCTTTTTGTATTTAAAAATAGAACAAAAAAATAGTTCACTTTCTTACTGTTGTTAACAGATCAGTATTTGCTTGTGAACAGTGTTAATTTATGAAGAGTTCTTTATCAGTAATCTTGAAATACTTTTATTTTAAAAATTGAGAAGAATAAGCTTTTGACTTTCCACATTCAGCTTGCTTGGCCACGAAGTGCCAGATTGTTATATCCAGACAATATGTCATTGTCAAGATCTGGCAGATTGAAAACTGATTCTGGCAGTAAGGAATGAAGTCGATAATTACACACGTGGACTTTCTATACTCTAGCGAGGTTATATATTTTTTTATCACTTTATTGGGGAACTAATGATTTACAGGACAGTTGTCACATGTGTACAGTTTCTTATCTCCCCGTGATAGGCGTCTGCGCAACACACCCACCACCCACTTAAGTCGTCCTGGAGATACTGTAATAAAAATGTGTAGGCAGTATACTTAGCACTGCCAAGAAGCTGACGCTAGTAGCTGTTGTATTGGCAGGCATTACACACCTTGCCCGTCTGAGACTGGGAAGCGATCCTGCTGTCATTCTAGAATCCACCAAAGCGATGGGTTATTTTCTCACTACCAAGTTCTCATACTTCCTCTCTCTGAGACAGTCAACTAAAAATCAAGTAACTCTGTTGAAATCTGTATTACTAAGAAGTTACGATCGACTTGAAAACCATTTCTGAAAAGCTTGGAGGACGTAAAATCCGCACACAGCCTTTGAGGCACTGCAGACCAAAGGGACCGGAAGCCTCTCTTGTACTTTGACCAGTTGAGGATCTTACTGAGAAGCAGAGCATATGACCCTGTTTATGTGCAGCTTGTGAGCACTTGGATTGTTCCATTCTACTCGAGCAAGTGGTTCTAGGTTCATTCTTGTATTCCTGTGTGTAGAGTTACTGCCCTGATTTCATTCCACTTTCTATTTATTTGATTTGTTAAATAAAGATGCTTGTTTGGCCAAGATTGCGGTTATTTATGTATAAAGTGCTGCCCACCCCTCCACTCGTTTGAATCTTGCAAACAGATATCTGAAGAACTCACATGGCCTCGAGACAGACGCCAGAGTTTGGGCAGCAAAGACGGTCACCTAGAAACCCCAAGGTTACTTCAGCCACATTCACTGCGGAGCCCCAGAAACCTATCTGTTGGGTAGTTATTGTCCTGTCCTCCTGGAGCACAGGATCCGAGCTGCGGTGCTGGCCGGCTGGGAGCCTGCAGTTCCGGTCCTGGCTCAGCTGCACTATGGCAGTGGCCTGAAAACAACTAACCCTTTTCTCCAGGCTTGGGAGGGTGAGGCAGGACGGGTAACAGAAACCTATGAGTGGTTACTACAGCCAAGTGCCAGATGTCATATGACTGTGTCTTGGAAGAAACCTAAAGGCAAGGCCGGTGAGAAGCCGGCCTGACCTCAGACGTCCTCCGGGTCGGTCATCTGTAGGTACAGCCTTGAGCACAGGGCAGCAGGGAGCCCGGGGGCAGGGCGCGAGACCTGCCAGATACACAGACCGAAGGAGACAGCTCACCTGGTCAAGACAGTATCCCTTACCGTGCGTGAGATCCTGGGGGAGCACTGGCACCACATGGGAGCATCGCTACGCCGAGGGAATGCCCGTGAATGGTGGAGCGGTGCTGTGGGCTCTCTAAGAGGAAACTTGGCAGCTGGGAGCACTGGTTTCCTGCATGTCCCAAGCCCAGGTACCACAGCTGGGAGGAGGAAAGAAAGCTAGCAGAGCTTAGACGGCAGTAGGGGATGTCCCTGCAAGTTCCAGAACACTGGGGCAATGGGGACCATTGTAGCACCCTGGGTAGCAAGCCCTGCAGAGCGCACACACCCCTGTCAGCACGAAATTGGTAAGCTCCTCGCAGTCATCCAGATGAAATAGCCCCTCATTTCCCGGGAGGCCTCAGCAGTGCCCAGACTCTACAGACGGGGCCACGGCTCTGCTCTCTCGCCCTACATATGGCTCTTGGACTTCTCCGTCACATCAGCACTTCCTAGCTGACAGTCCAGAGTGGTAACTTCTCAGATTCGATTGACCGGTCGGTCACTGGATCTTTTGACTACTTAAACAAGAGGTACACTCTCAATTAAAACAACAACAACAACAAAAAAAACACCTCTGCCTGTGAAAGGTTCCAGGTTCGATCTCCTCTCATATACATCAAAATGGTGTGAAGTGGTCCGGGAGGTGGCACAGTGGATAGAGCAATGGGCTCTCAAGCATGAAGTCCCGAGTTCAATCCCAGGTAGTACATGTACCAGAGTGATGCCGGGTTCTTTCTCTCCTCTTTTCTCATGAATAAATAAATTATTAAAAATGTATATTAAAAAATCAAAATGATATGTGACTGGGGCACAGCTCACTTAGTAGAGCACACACTTTGTCATGCACAAGGACCTGGACTACCATGTGGTATCTCTCCTCTGTCTCTTACATTTGAAAAGAAAAAGAAAGTCAAAGAGATAATGACTATGCAAAATGGCCATCATGCCCGAGGCTCTGAAGTCCTAGGTTCAGTCCCTGGTGCCACAAGCCAGAGCTGAGCACTGTTCTGGTTAAAAAATCGAGCTTAAGAAAGCGAGTCCAGAAGGGGCAGTGGAATTGTGTTGGCGCAAAGCCCCATCGCGCCAGATAATAATAAATAAAACACTTAAAATCTTAAGAAGCAAAGTCCTGTGGCCAGGAAAGTTGCTCGGTGAGCAGAGCACTGGACTTGCAAACACGAGGCCCCAGCACCACGACGCCACAGCGTTGCTCCCGTGAGACCTTTAGGTAGCGCACTGGTTTGCCCTGTGTGACCAGGCTCAAGCCGGCTCCCGTTGCAACGAACTTTCAGTACTATGGTCTCTTTCCCTCTCTCCCTTGGTCTTTCTATCTAGAGGAGAGGAGGAAGGACAAGAAGAAAAAAGATACAGCAACTTTTAAACTGTGATTCAATTCTGTTTTTTAGATGAAGGGTCGATTTTTTTTTTTGGGGGGGGGGATAGGCTACTGTAACTGCTAAGTTAGAGCTCTTATAAAATATATGAAGGTTCCTCCCAAGTGTTAACTGTTCAAGTGTTTCACTTGTGAACAAAACTGCCCATTATGTGAAGAAATTTGATTTTCACTGTAACAGTAATCTTTCCCAGTGGCTCCCATGTCCTTCTGTGAGTACCTCTCCCCACTGGGGCACCCTTGTCCCCCCTCACAGTCTAGGCGTTGGTCTGCATGCAGGAGGAGGAACTGAGTCAGAGGCTCAGCACACAAGCTCTACCCACAGAAACCACGATCTGCTTTACCAGTATCAGTCTTCACTGATGCTCATTAAGTCTCGCTGCTGTGGGTCATCGGCCACTGCAGCAAGTTTAGAACAACAGCAGCAATCTCCCTGAGAGCAAGTCAGTAGACGATGGATGATCACTGACTATGCAATCAGCTGGATCACCCTCACACAGAGTACAGCCCCTCCCGGAACTATGAAGCCAGTCAGCTTGTGCTGGGGTAGGTGCATTGGCACAGAAATGACCAGTGGTTGCTAGTGAGACATGAACATTTAATTTCAAAGAGAATGAAACGGGAAATCAAATCACTGCAGAGCAAATGCATTAGACTTTTAATCGTTAAGCTCTACTATTATTGGTTTAAGAAAATTTCCCCCCATACCAAGAACAGAAGGCTAATCACATAAAATATACATTATAAAAAGTAGTTCTCCATTTACCCATGGGGGGGGGGAGCCAGTAACTTCTAGAATATTCAAGTGTTTTAATCATAATTAAAATGGTGGTCATCTCACTTATTAGCTTGGTAACTTACACATTTAAATTACACATCACTAGACCATTTATAAACGGAAGATGTTACTGGGGGGTAAACCGCTTCCGCGAGTGACCCTGTTCCTGCTGCCAGCCAGCCAGGGAGCAGTGAGATAGGTTAGTTTCATTTCATGAGTAGATGATCCACTGTTGTAAGTGATCTTTCTCACTCCTGTCTCCCCCATGTGTGTCTGTGTGTATATGTGAGTTGGTTAGAACACACGGGGGACCCTCGTTAGTGGATCAACAGCAAGAGGAATTAGACTTGGGCTTCCGGTGGAGACTGACCGTGTCTGTCTGAATCAGGTGATCGGACCTATCCTCCGTAGCCAGCACTCTCCGAACTGCTTCCTCGAAGGCTGCCGCGACGTTAGTGGCATCTTTCGCACTTGTTTCGAAGTAAGGGCAGTCGCCGTTGTCCCTGCACCAGGCCTGGGCTTCCTCAGCAGACACTTGTCGCTCACTGATGTCGACCTTATTACCCAGGATTACAAAAGGGAAGCTTTCAGGCTCTTTCACATCCGCATAATAGATGAATTCCTTCTTCCAGTTACTCAAGTTCTGGAAACTCTGAGAATCATCTACGCTGAAAGTAAGCAAGCAACAGTCTGAGCCTCTGTAAAACGGTGTCCTCAGGCTTCGGAATCGCTCCTGACCAGCTGTGTCCCAAATCTGCATGGTGACAAAATGTCCATCCACCTCCAAATCTTTATTTAAAAACTCCACACCTATTGTATGGAAGAGCTGGGTATCAAACTTATTGGTCACATATCTGTTCATAAGAGAACTCTTCCCAACTCCACCATCTCCAAGGAGAATCACTTTAAAAAGTGACGATTTTCCTGCCATTGTTAACCTCTAGATCTGGACTTCAAACCCTGTAAAATGAAAAGTCAGTTATTATAGTCTTACAGACGGGCACACTGCTCTCTGCAATGAATACTGGAGTGGGAGGGATATTAAACACACAGTGCCCCTTCCTTTCTGCTCAGGGTGTGCCTAAGAACAAGGATGTCCTTCCCCAAGCACTCAGCCACATGCCAGGCCCTGCCCCACACTGACTTCCAATCCCAAACTCTCCCCCCTCCTCAGGTCCCGGCATTCATGGTCAAATCCCACACCCAAACCTGGCTCTCAACTGATCCTCTCTGCCCATGGTCTGCCTGCTAGCATGTGGTGAGACCACAGCTTCTGTAAGCACTTCACATGGCCCTTTCCTGGCACTGAAGGATGACCTCTTCCCGTGCTTATCTTTGCTCAACCACTGCCTGCACGTGCTTGTCCTCTCTTCCCCACCCCACCCCCCCGCCCCGAACTGTTAGCACCATAGGAGCTGATAACCAGGAAACCAGAGACAGGAAGCTCACTGATCTGGCTGTGAACAAAAATAAGCCGACCGTCTCCTTACCTGGCACACTACTTGACTCAGTAAAGTCGATGTCAGCAGCAGTGGAACTTCCAAATATTGTCAGCTAGCACATTCTATCCGTAAGACTCTTAACAAGCATGAGCTTCTCCTGTTACTGTGTGCTTCAAGGAAGAGTGAAGTGAGTCTTTAAAAAGTGCTGCTATGGGGCCAGGTGGTGGTGCACGTGGTTAGGAGCACACACTACAGTGCACAAGGACTGGGCTCAAGCACAAGGACCCCTGGTCCTCACCTGCAGAGGGAAAGCTTCACGAGTGGTGAAGTAGAGCTGCAGGCGCCCTGTGTCTTTCTGTCTGTCTCCCTCTCTATCACCGCCTCCCCTCTCAATTTCTCTGTCTCTAGCCAATAATAAATAAAATTTTTTTAATGTGGTGTTAGAGGCACTGTAATGTGTAGGCTTAACCAGGTGTGCCACCACCCAGCCCTAGTCTGTAAATATTTAGTATCAAATGGCCTTTTTTTAACCAGAGCATTGCTCAGCTCTGGCTGATGGTGGTGCAAGGAACTGAACCTGGGACTTTGGAGCCTCAGGCACAAGAGTCTCTGCATAACCACTATGCTACCTACCCCCACCCGGCATCAAATGGCTTTTACGTATCTTAAACTGTATTAAATAAGACGACTTTTAGGGCCTTCTGCAGCAATGACCTCCCTCGGATGTGGTTACTGACACTCTACACATGGGGGGAGGTGTGAACTTCCTATTTCATCTCATTGTAACTAATTTGAATTGAAATTGGCATTGAAAAAGCCAATACCTGTACTGGATAGCACAGCTGTATAACAAAAATAAATGGTAAATTAACTCGGATGGGAGTCGGGCGGTAGCGCAGTGAGCGGGTTAAGCGCAGGTGGCGCAAAGCGCAAGGACCAGTGTAAGGATCCTAGGTCGATCCCCCGGCTCCCCACCTGCAGGGGAGTCGCTTCACAGGCGGTGAAACAGGTCTGCAGGTGTCTATCTCTCCCCCTCTCTGTCTTCCCCTCCTCTCTCCATTTCTCTCTGTCCTATCCAATGACGACAACAATAACTACAACAAGAAAACAACAAGGGCCACAAAAGGGGATAAATAAATATTTTTTTTTTAATTAACTTGGCCATGCAAGTAGACACTGCAAATCAGTTAACGAGAAGGTAGGAAAGATGCAAACTCTACTGACTACCCTGAGTTCGTAAGACCACGACAGTCAGGATCAGCCGGCAGTCCTGGTTACACGCAAATGTGACCCAGTACAATGTACCAGAACACTTCTAGTCACATGCAAGAATTCTGCATTTCCAAATGTAGTCACTTGTTCCTAACTTTGATTGGTTCTTTGAAATTACACTACAAAGCAGAGGGGCCAGGTCAGTGTCGGAACAGAGTGGGATGTGCAGGTCCTAAGCCTGCTCTCCAGCACTGCATGTGCCAAAGCTGAGCGGTGCTCTGGTCTCTCTGTCTCTCTGTAGTAAAAGAGACATTGAATCACTACTACAATAAATTACACACTTACTAAATTACAATGAATACAATTAAAATTGGCCAAAATAACCAAGAGGCAATAAAGAAGAAGCCTACCCTGTGGAGACTTTTTCAATTTTCAACGCCCACACTAAATTAACACTAGAAGAGGATTGGAAACTACTTCATTTAAGCTCCGTAACGCCATGACACAGGTAACAGTGCGCTACATCAGATTTGGAACCCTGCTTAAATAACTTCAATGTAGGGGCCAGGCGGTGGCGCACCTGGGTAAGTGCTCACATTACAGTGCACAAGGACCCAGGTTCAAGCCCCTGGTTCCCACCTGCAGGGGGAAAGCTTCACAAGTGGTGAGGCTGGGCTGCAGGTGTCTTTCTGCCTCTCTCCCTCTCTATCTCCTCCTTCCCTTTTAATTTCTCTCTCTCTATCCAATAATAAATAAGTAAAAATTAAAAGATAAACCACAGCTAGTCTAAACTTCAACTTACAGAAAGAGTACCGAAAGCAAGAAGGCAAAACCCCGCTGTTCTGGCGTAGGGAGAGCACCACCTAGTCCCCCCATCACATTCTTCTGCTGTCCTGGCCTGCTTCACTCTGGCAGCCTTCGCCGACCCTGTTCCTAGCCTCAGTCATTGTGAAATGCGGTCAGACAGAATTGAATTTCAACTCCACTTGCTCAGCACATGTGCTCTCCCTCACTCTTGCCTCTCTGCTAGTGCTGCTGACACCACCCAGCCTGGCTTCACCCACAACACTGGGCAGCCGCCCTCATTCCAAGGCTGTTCTCTACACACACGGATTAAGGTGAGCACGACAGTGCCCCGTTGTGCTAGAGGGTGCGGAGGATGCGCTAACTACGATCTATCCCACTGCCAAAGCAAGTCTCCAGCAGGCTCTCACTGGACACACTCTACAGAACTGAACTGCTGGAATATTTATTTATTTATTTATTTATTTATTTATTTATTTATTTATTTATTTATTTATTTATTTATTTTTGCCTCCAGGGTTACTGCTGGGGCTCAGTGCCTGTACCATGAATCCACCGCTCTTGGAGGCCATTTTCCCCCTTTTGTTGCCCTTGTTGTTGTAGCCTTGTTGTGGTCATTATTGTTGTTGTTGATATCATTCGTTGCTGAATAGGACAGAGAGAAATGGAGAGAGGAGGGGAAGACAGAGAGGGGGAGAGAAAGAGAGACACCTGAAAACCCGCTTCACTGCTTGTGGTGCGACTCCCCTGCAGGTGGGGAGTCGAGGGCTCAAACCGGGATCCTTACGCCGGTCCTTGAGCTTTGTGCCATGTGCGACCAACTCACTGCGCCACCACTCGACCCTCACTGCTGGAATCCTTCCATCAAATTATAAAGCAGATGGTGCAATCTAACAATCTCTACCCAGGTGGTTAGTCGCACACATTTACCAGATTAAATCTTAGAAACTCCAGGGGCTAGGCTCTGGGCGCTGGGCACACCTTTTGAGCACACAGATCACCGTGTGCAAGGAGCCAGGTTCATAGCCCAGTCCCCACCCGCAGGGGTGAAGCTTCACAAGCAGTGAAGCAGTGCTGCAGGTGTCTGTCTTCTCTCCCTGTCTTCCCATCTCTTCTCAATCTCTGTCCTGTCAAATAATGGGGGGGGGGAGGGGAATGGGTCACCGGGAACTGTGGATTCATTATACAGACGCTGAGCCCCAGTGATAACCCTGGTGACAATAAAAAGATCATAAAAACACAAATATACCTTAGAGACTCCTTGAAATCTGTGATTTATAATTTCCTCAGGACATACTGACAGTTCAGTTTTCGTAGTGCCGTGGGGCTTCCTAGCTTATGCCATTATTCCAACAACAAATCTAGAGTATGCTCGGCCCACAGGCCAGGAAACAAGGCACATTTCCATCTTCGGTCTTGGCACTCCCCAGGCCTCCTCCTCAGGAGTCTGTTAGTAGTCACTAATAACTCGGGCACACGCAAACATGGCTGCAGAGCTCTCCACACTGATCTAGCTTACAAATCGGACTTCGAGAGTCCACATTAACCTACCAGTTTAGAGACATTAGAAATGTTCGCTTCGTCTTCTCTAAAATCAGTGATAATCATCTTTTGAAACTTCATGGGTTCCTTTTTTTTTTTTTTTTGTCTCCAGGGTTATTGCTGGGGCTCAGTGTCTGCACTACGAATCCCTTTTGTTTTTCCCTTTTGTTGCCTTTGTTGTTTATCATTGTTGTTGTTGTTATTATTGTTGTTGTTGGATAGGACAGAGAGAAATGGAGAGAGGAGGGGAAGACAGAGAGGGGGAGAGAAAGACAGACACCTGCAGACCTGCTTCACCGCTTGTGAAGCAACCCCCCCCACACAGGTGGGCTCGGATCAGGATCCTTATGCCAGTCCTTGTGCTTTGTGCCATGTGCGCTTAACCCACTGCACTACTGCCCGGCCCCCTGAAACTTAGTGTTTAAGTGAATATAAGTCTCCTAGTTTACTGATGTTGAAATATACCTTAAAAAGTAATGGTCAAGCCTTTTACTCCACAGTTGCGAATACTGCCCAAAAGGAATAATCTTCACAGACATTTAGCAATTCAGCTAAATCCTACAAAGAAATTTGAATAAGAATGGCATATGATAGAAAAACAGAAAAAGCGAACTATACAGGTCCCCAAGATTACCTTAACTGTTCAGTCAAGCATTATCATTATCTGTAAAGAAAAAAAATTAGAAAGCTCACCTTAGCAGTGCCTGTTCCTTTGTGTTCATGACTTTAAGAGGAAAATAAGAATTAAAAATAAGTCTGAGTTATAGTAGCAATTAGTCTCCGTTTAAAAGGAAACCTGCGTTGGAAAGTCCCCCAAGACCTTTCTTGGCCCACTGGTTTCGGGTTGTTTGTTTGTTTTTATTTTTCTTTTTTAGCTTTTCGCCTGCCCACCCTCTTCCCCAAGCCCCCACCCCAGTTCTACACTCACTCAGCTGTACAATGTTAAAATCACATGTGAAGCGCCGCATTAATTCTTCCAGATGTGCCCGATTTTGAGTGACTAAAAAGAATCACACTCTAGAGAATAAAGTTCACACAAACCAGGCGGGGGAGGGGCACCAAGGCCAGGCAGAAAGTCAGGCTAAAGGCTAAGGCGGTCCAGATTACCTTGACCATCCGTGCAGCTGCAGCA
Organism: Erinaceus europaeus; assembly: GCF_950295315.1. Lineage (NCBI taxonomy): Eukaryota > Metazoa > Chordata > Mammalia > Eulipotyphla > Erinaceidae > Erinaceus > Erinaceus europaeus. The sequence goes on from NC_080185.1 coordinate 123,182,915, forward strand.
GAGCTGAGCACTTCCTCAGTTCCTAGTGCCAAAAGTTCAAGAGCACAGGCCTGTGGGTAAGCTACCTGATATCCGGAAGCTCGCAGGACTGAGGGCGAGGCGGTACTTAGCTCCCAAGGCTGTTGGAAGATTTCACTCAAGACTGGAGGAAGGAGGGCTTCACCATGGCAGCAAGTTCACTATAGGAGCGCAGAGTCTGTGGAACGAATTCTACTGTCAGTTTCATGGAAAGGTTTCTTTTATGCCGATTTCTTCAGTCAAGTTTTAGTAAGAGCCAGGGGCAGAATACATGAGAGGATTATGCAGGTGGACAGTAGGCACACAGGCTTTCAGCCCTGGGGGAAGGCTTCCCAGGGATAACGCTACAGAGATGTGCGACTGGATCAGCCCATATAAGCTGAGGCTTGCAACCCCCTAGCCAGCGTGCTTTAAAGCACCGAGCATTACCATGGGATTTAGAAATAACTAAGTTTTCTTTTTGTGGTTGTTGTTGTTTTTATTTATTTTCCCTTTTGTTGCCCTTGTTATTTTATTGTTATTGTAGTTATTATTGTTGTTGTTATTGATGTCGTTGTTAGATAGGACAGAGAGAAATAGAGAGAGGAGGGGAAGACAAGAGAGGGGGAGAGAAAGACAGACACCTGCAGGCCTGCTTCACCGCCTACGAAGTGACTCCCCTGCAGGTGGGGAGCCAGTGGCTCGAACCGGGATCCTTGCACTGGGATCCTTAAGCCGGTCCTTGCGCTTCGTGCCACATGTGCTTAACCCACTGCGCTACTGCCTGACTCCCTGTTGTTTTTTTACCAGAGCACTGCTCAGCTCTAGCTGAGGGGATTGAACCTGAAACCTTGGAGGCTCAAGCCTAAGAGCTTGTTTGCGTAACCATTATGCTATCTATCTCTACCACTCCCATTATTTTCATTATTTCTATCACAGACAAAGGTAGCCAATGTCACTTATAAGCTTGCTCCAAATACACCCTTACAACCCAGCACAGCTAATGGGCATTCACTAGCCAGCCTTTGCTCAGACCCGTGTTGGCCCAGCAGACCCTTGCCTACCTCCGCCTCTGAAAATTGTCCAAAGCTGACTTGAGAGCACCTCATCCAAGAAGCCACCAATGACCACGCTGGAACCCTAGTCTCTTTCTTCTTCTATTACAGCTCAGCTCTTACTCACTTGAGCCATTACCAGTGTCTGTTTCTGTTTCCCTGGGAGGAAAACAACACAGCACCCACTGGTACCGCACAGGGTCCATGTTGTTTTGCAGAAGCCTTCACAAAACCTTACAGAGGGTGAGACACCAACTAAGTGCCAAGCTGAGACGATTATACTACTTCCTCCTTTGTTCTTGTTATTCTATTATTTTTGTACTTTCCATGCCTACAGATCCTGGCTTCTCTCTTCGATGAGTCCCTGACCCTTTTCTATTAAATTGTGTGGAAAGGGATTTTTTAAAATGGATGCTTATTTGCAATTCAAATATGAAGAACACCTGAAATAAATACTACCAATTGTAATAGCACGCCAGATGAGAAACTAAAGCATTCTTCATATAAGCTGCCAAAGGAGGAACAGGCTGGGTTCGTGAGCTGAAGTTTTCTCAAAATTTCACTATGTGGACCACCACCACATGCTTAGTCTGCTACCCAGTGGTTCTTACTTCCAAAAACTTAAATCAAATTTACACCTGGTTTAAACTCAGAAAACTTTTTATTGGGGGAATTAATGGCTTACAGTAGATACAGTTGTTGGTACATGTGTAGAATTTCTCAGTTTTCTGAAAAACACCCTCACCCCCAACCTAGGTCCTCCTCCACCATCGTGCACCAGGACCTGAACATCCCCCCGCCTCCAACCCATCCAGAGTCCTTTACTTTGGTGCAATACACCAAACCCGGTCCAAGTTTTGCTCTGTGTTTATTTCTCAACTTCTATGAGTGAGATCATTCCATATTCATCCTTCTCTTTTTGGCTTAGCATGATTCCTTCAAGCTCCATCTAAGATGGGGTGAAGAAGGTACATTCATTATTCTTAATAGCTGAGCGGTGTATCTAGACCACCACTTGCTCAGCCACTCATCTGTCACTGGACACCTGGGTTGCTTCCAGGTTTTGGCTATTACAAATTGTGCTGCTGTGAACATATGTGCACACAGATCTCTTTGGATGGGTGTGCTAGGTTCCTTGGTTATATCCCCAGGAGAGGAATTGCAGGGTCATGGGGCAGGTCCACTTCTAGCCTTCTGAGAGTTCTCCAGACTGCTCTCCACAGAGGCTGGGTCAACTGACATTCCCACCAGCAGTGCAGGAGGGTTCCTTTGACCCCCACAACCTCTCCTGCATTTGTTGCTTCTATCGTTTCTGATGTGTGACATTCTCACTAGAAAACAGTGGAATTAACGTAGACTGTTAAGTGTTAGTTTCATTTCTAAGCACATTTCTTTTACATTTACTCGGTTCTAGTTCAAGATATGCCACATAGTTTATTTCATAGCTTGAGAAACAGGCTAAACGAAACTAACCAGGGAAGCAAAAGCAGAGGCTGGGTGGTGGCGCACCTGGTTGAATGCACATATTACAATGCACAAGGACCCAGGTTTGAGCCCCTGCCCCCCCAGGGGGAAAGCTTTGTGAGTGGTGAAACAATGCTGCAGGTCTCTCTCTCTCTCTCTCTCTCTCTCTTTCTCTCTCTCTCCCATCACCCCCTTCCCTCTCAATTTCTTTCTCTCTCTAATAAGTAAAAAGATAATAACAAATTTTAAGAATGGTCCAACCTCTGTGGAGAACAGTTTGGAGAACTCTCAGAAGGCTAGAAATGGACCTACCCTATGATCCTGCAATTCCTCTCCTGGAGATAGATCCTAAGGAACCCAGCACACCCATCCAAAAAGATCTGTGTACACATATGTTCTCAGCAGCACAATTTGTAATAGCCAAAACCTGGAAGCAACCCAGGTGCCCAGTGACTGAGTGGCTGAGCAAGTTGTGGCCTAGATACACAATGGAATACTACTCAGCTATTAAAAACAGTGACTGTTTTCAGCCAATCTTGAAAAAAAAATCACGTTAAGTGAAATAAGTCAGAAACAAAAGGATAACTATGAGATGATCTCACGCTCAGGCAGAAGTTGAAAAACAAGGTCAGAAGAGAAAACACAAGTAGAACCTGAACTGGAGTTAGCGTACTGCACCAAAGTAAAAGAAAGACTCTGGAGTGGGGGGGGGGGGAGTACCGGTCCAAAAAGGATGACAGAGGACCTGGTGGGGGTTGTATTGTTGTATTGTTATATGGAAAACTGGGAAATGTTATGCATGTACAAACTGTTGTATTTACTGTCGAATGTAAAATGAATGAATGAATTAAAAATTTAAGAAGGGACCAGGCAGTGGCACACCTGGTTAAGCACACACATTACAGTGCACAAGGACCCAGGTTCAAGCCCCTGGTCCCCACCTGCAGGAGGAATGCTTCACAAGGGTGAAGCAGGGCTGCAAGTGTCTCTCTGCCTCTCTATCTCCCCCCCCCAACAACTGTCTCTATCTAATAGTAAACAAACATTTTTTTAAATTTTAGTAAGCAAAAGCATAGATGACCTTGAAACTAGTTTTATTTTAGTTTGAGCTATATGTATCTCTTTACAACTTAAAGTATCTTTTAAAAGTATCACTTTCTAGTCTTCCGAACTTGTTGAAATGCATGAACAAAAAGTAAAGGATATCATTAAGTTCAATGGGTGCTACCTTTACAAGAAATGACTGGGGCCCCTCCACCCACCCCCCCAAAGTAACTTTAGGTACAGAATACCCTGGAAACAAGGCTTGTCAGCTGAAATGAACAGAGGCAACTAGAGCAGGAAAAACTTGTAAATCAAACGACACTAACAATGCCAGAGTAGCTCACTCAATTTAATGAACTTGTTGCTTTAAGTCCGCATTTAAACCTGAGTCATTTAAATTAACTCTTAAGAAACACGCACTAACAATTTTGCTTAAAACAAGTCACAAAGGAAAATGCACCTCTCCAGTTAAAGAGGGGTGAACTTGGTTTGGGTTGGCTGGGGTTGGTTGGTGGGGGGATGGCTTGTCTGGCAGGGCTGGAACTCCACCACCACATGGGAGCAGCATGGACGGCTAAGGGTCAAGAAGGGAGGGGGCTCCAAGGATGGGGGGTGATCTCTCCCTCTCTCACACACAAGAGTATCTTCGAAGGGATCCCCCAGGTTCTGGCACTCACGAAGCGATGAGTGCACAGCTGCGCCCCCGTCTGTCTGTCTGTCTCTGCGGCCACGCGCAGCTCTGTGCCCCCGTCTGTCTGTCTCTGCGGCCACGCGCAGCTCAGAACCCACAGGACTTCCCTCTGGTCAGCACACTCCCCGTTCTCTCTTGCCTGTGATCCTGACCACAGGCTGTGGCAGCAGTTCAGCAGAGCAGTGCAGGCAGGACATGGCTAATCCTGGAAGCGAGGATAACGTTCTGTTCTTGGGTTTGTTTAATGAGGTCCTCAATAGGGCCAGGCATAAATCTACTGTAACGCGACACTGAGTTCTAAAAGGCCCTTAAAAGGCTCGGCAATAAAAGTGGAGAGAGATGGTTTCAGGTTGCACTTTGGGAGCAGAATTAAAAATGCAAAGACATGGACAAATGTCCCAAGGTAGGAATACTGGGAGTTCAGGCTGGATCCTTCAGAAAGGAAGGAATGTGAACATGCAACCTCAGAAGCCATGCTAGGGGAGCCAAGGACACATACACAGGGGCTGCTGTAACAAAGGGAATGCTGGCTCTCACTCCCCGCCGCAAGTGCGATAAGAAGCCAGGTGTCTTTCATTCGGAGCAGGAACTGGTAAGGGGCCGCTCAAGGAAGAGCTAGTACCAAACCCTGCCCACAAGGCACGAAGCCACAGCGAAGCACCTCTTGGCTGTCAGGGGAAGTTCCCAAGAAGCTGTCTCCAGAGGACAGCTCTGCCTAGCATGTGGGCCTCAATCACACTACAGGCTCCCCTCCTGCAGAGAGAGTGAGAAGAAATAAACGTAAGGGTACCCGCACGCAGGGAGGTTTCCAGAAAGTTCACTCTCTCCCACTTCACGGAATGCACTCAGAGTACCTGACATGCATCTTAGGAGGTTACACAAAACCTTTTAAAATAAAAGAAGGAAATGAGGTCCCTACAGGATCTTGTGAAACATCACACCTTAGGACCAAGTGAGAGCTGGGACTTTCAAGTCTTCACCGGGACTGGCCACCATTACTGCCTCCATTAGGTCTAAACTGCTTGGCAGTGGACTTGTTGAAAATGCTTCCTGGGGTCACATGGTTGCGCAGCTGGTTAAGCACACACATTACAGTGCACAAGGACCCAGGTTCAAGCCCCTGGGCCCCACCTCTAGAGGGGAAGCTTCACAAGTACTGAATTTCTGTCTCGATTTAAAAAAGGGGGGCAGGCAGTAGCACACAGTGCGAAGCACAAGGACTGGTGCAAGGATCCAGGTTCGAGCTCCCGGCTCCCCACCTGCAGGGGGGTCGCTTCACAAGCGGTGAAGCAGGCCTGCAGGTGTCTGTCTTTCCCTCCCCCTCTGTCTTGCCCTCCTCTCTCCATTTCTCTCTGTCCTAGCCAACAACAGCAGCAGCAGCAACAATGGAAAAAAGATGGCCGCCAGGAGCAGTGGATTCATAGCGCAGGCACCCAGCCCCAGATATAACCCTGGGGGCAAAAAAAAGGAAGAAAAAGAAAATGCTTCCTACTTAATGGTGCATAAAACTATTCTGATAATTGAATAGTTCCCTTGGCTTTCTTCAACCTCGGTGGAGCCTTCCCTGTGAAGCTCTTACAAGCAGGTAAACTGAAAGGTGTATACCCTAACCTCTTTCCAGTTTTTTCCTGGCATATAAAAACCAGTGACTCCGACACTAGAGTCCACTTCCTCCTGCCCAGGCCCCTCAAGGGCGAGACATGAATTCCAGCTCTGCAGCCCAGGAAGCGGCACAGGGATAAAGCTCTGGACTTAGAAGCATGAGGTCCTGAGTTCAGAACCCTGGCACTCCGTATGCCAGCATGTTACTCTGTCTCACTCTCCTCCCTCCTCTCTCATGGCATAAGAGTCCAGGACCAGGTGGTGGCACACATGTCACCATGTACAAGGACCCAGGCTCAAGTCCCTGGTCCCCACCCATAAGGGGGTAAACTTGACGAGTTGTGAAGCAGTGCTGCAGGTGTCTTTCTCCCTCTCTATCTCCCCATGTCCTCTCAATTTATCTGTCTCTATCCAAAGAACAAAAGAAAAATGTACTGAGAGCAATTCAAATTCAACATATCTAAAGCCAAGCTAATTGTACTCCACAAGAGAGATGAGTCTGCTTTCCTCCGTCACTCCTGCCATTTCTGGTTTGTACTATGACGGCAATAACATCAGCAACCCTGGCTTCCTTAGCAGCCACAGCTGCCTGGCATATACACCTTGAGCTCAGTGGGACACCATCACACAGGCTTTCCTATAAATCCACAAACCTAGTTCACAAAGACAGCAGAACCTCTCCCAGTCTAATTGCCCGGACAGCCCAAACTCCCGTTACCTTCACTCCCACCAACTGCAGGGAAGAGACTGAAAGCGGCAAACCCAGCGAGGGCTCAGCTGTGGAGGAAAGGCAGCCACACGCCAGTGCGTGCGTGGGAAGCAGGTGTGCAGCTGTGACCCGGGGAAGAGAGGAGAACGCCCATCTGGGCAGACTGGCTCCCATAGAAGAACCACTGAAGCAGCCCCAGAACAGCCCCTGGGCACTTCCTCGTGCTGAGCCTGCGCTTCTTCGGGAAGGCTGGGGGCCTCATGACCGGCCCCCAGTGGCCGGTGCACACCCCCCCCCCAGCAGATCTACTTGCTGAAATGTGTGCAGTAGAAAAAGGGGATCAGCACCGCGAGCTCCCCAGCGCAGCAAGCAAACTGCACCTCCATCCTGCAGTCTCTCTCCTGGGAGGTGAGGGAGCCGGGGGGAAAAGCCTGCAGGTCCTGACAGGACTGGAGGGGGGCACCAGTCTTGGTGCCAGTGAAAAGCGACTGGGATGCTTTATCTCCCTCCCTGAGCTGGCAGAGACTACCGCTGAAAATATCTAGGCCTCTAATCCCCGGGGTCCCAGAATGCCCGTGGAGGCTCCCCACAGCGGCACAGTGGATTCAAGGGCCAGGGCAGACTATTCAAAATGTCTGTGGGAAGGAAGCAGAAAAATGCCACCATTTGCAGACACCAGGCGAAACTGCGCTTGAGGGAGTTCAAGTTTCACCAAAGATTCTGTGGCATTCCTCTTGATGACATCATGTCCTGAGGAGCTGGATTTACAGGGTGGCTGTGATAAAAACGAGGAGCAGGACACGAGGGGTGGCAGCTGTTTGCTCCAAAACATAAACATATACATATATCACATTTTCTTTAGGGAAACTGCAAGTCATTCATTCCGGAGAATGCTCTGTATCCTCCAACATGGCCACCACCGGTTCTGCTGTTCTTGGACTCCCCTTCCCACCAACCTGGGTTTCTCCGATCTCCACTGACATAATGCCCAAGCGTGAAACTGCCCAGACTGGAGCCCACAGCTCAGGGAGTTCTGACTTTTTTTGAACCTGTTAAATCATTTGCACATTCCTCTGGCAGAGTTCTGATAACCAAGTCCGAGAAACAGAAGTCTGTAAGGCCTCAGGCTTCTCTGAAAGCGCTAATCCAACACTCCTGCGGACCAGCCTTCTGGAAAGGCCACCAACCTTGGCCTCTGCATCTGAAACACCAATCCAACTCGCGGGAACTTGGAATCCAGCCCTCACACGTGGGCCATGAATGTGGCCACTGGATGACTAGAGAAATGGCCCATACTGCTTCGCCACACGTCTGTAATGCACCAGGCCACCAACAACCTATGATAAAATGAGCTGGGATGTGAGGCCTCCACTGCCTGCTTCACTTCTGTCCCCCCAAGCACACCAAGTACACACCCCGGGCTCACGTACCTGTTACTTCCAGCCACCTGCGTCTAAGTCCTCCTCTCTGATGAGAGCTCTCTAAACCCTCTGTGGCCATAGTAAAAAAAAAAAAAAAATGAGCAAAAAGTAAAGAAAAACATCCAGAATGTGCACATGCCTAGAGCATGGACAATATCAAGACACCCAGAGGGAAACATATTTCTGCTTCCAAGTTAACTGCCCCCCCCCCATAAGCAGAGGCCTGAGCGAGCCCCTTCCACTCCCACGCCTGGGCCCCCAGGTCACCTCCCCAAATCCCCTGGCCTGTCACTTGCACCCCAGCTTCTCCAACTTCCCAGGCCTTTCATAGGCCTCCCCACACCCCAATATCCTTAATGAATATTTACTCTTCATGACCTTGATTTCAACTAACGAATGTATCATTTAGAAGCTTTCAAGTGAGACAAGCTGCCCAAGCGCACACACTTCTATTTGGCTTATTTCTTCCTGCTGCACAACCAGCAAATTGCCTGGAGCGGGAATACTGGAAGCCAATAATTTAATGTCTCTAGTGGGTGTCATATAATCTCAAAGATTATAAAGTACAACCAACTCATTTTACAAAGAAAGAAATGTAGTGACTGAACTCAGCCAGAGTGGTAGGTAGATTCCAGCTGGAGCAAGACTCCTCAGGGGCCAGTATAGATGAGCCCCTGCCCCATTTCTAGACACTTCCCAGAATAAAACCCTCCAGTAAAGAAAGAACACACACGTCTTTGTTGGAGCTCCTGGGACAGAACTCATTCTCTGTGTAAGCTATCACCCATTCCACCCCCAGTCCACAGCAGACAACTCTTGAGAAGAGGCAGAGGAATAAATTCATTCACAAAGCGGGCACCATCCCTCGTGAGTCAAAAAACAAACTACCTACAGAAGGTGCCAAGTCAACTAGTGAATCTTATTTTCACAGTGACTTCCTAAAGATAACCCCTGATGTTTTCCACTCAGTCATTCTGCAAATGCACCCGAGTTACTTCTGGCACCAGACAGAGGAAGTATGAACGCCGAACAGCCCAGACTTGGGCAGCCAAGGTGAAGGCTGGAAAATGGCAGAAAGAGAATGAGACGAGACTCCTTTTCCCTTAAATCTCACCACTGACTTCTTGATTCCCATGATAAACGCAGTATTTTCAGCTCAAGTTCGGTTTAAGGAAGAATTCTGTGCTCACACCAGGCAGAGTGAGGTCAAGACCTCGATGCCCATGTGCAGGGGGGAAGTGTCATGAGCAGTGAAGCAGTGGGAAAAAGGCTTCTTGATTTGATTCTTGTAAATATTCACATGGGCTCAAGCAACAAAGCTATCAAGAACACTATTCCCTATTTCAGCTAAATCCACCCATAGTAAACATCAAGATACAGGCACCTGCCTGCCCATGACCTTGAGTAGCCCAGGTACTAAGTGAACTAGATCTCATGACTGTGATCGGACTCCCAACTGCCCTTCATATCACCAGCACCTTCAATGAACGTCCACATGCTGCTCAGAAATTGTGGACGACTGAAGCCAAGCAGAAACCAAAGTGCCTAAGACTACATCCAGTGCTCTAAATAGCTCTCAACTTTCTTCTTGACACACCTGCCCTAAAAGGAAAACAAATTCCGGAGTTGGGCGGTAGCGCAGCGGGCTATGCCAGGAGGTGCAAAGTGCAAGGACAGGCGTAAGGATCTCGTTTCGAGCCCTCAGCTCCCCACCTGGAAGGGAGTCGCTGGAGGTCTGCAGGTGTCTTTCTTTCTCTCCCCCGCTCTGTCTTCCCCTCCTCGCTCGGTTTCTCTCTGTCCTATCCAACAATGACATCAACAACAACAACAATAACTACAACAATAAAACAACAAAGGCAACAAAAGGGAAAATAAATAATTTTTAAAAAAGGAAAACAAATTCTATTATCAGATTTGTTCACTCCTTAATCTTCCCAACGAATGAATGTGCCTCTTAGGAGAAATCTTTTTTAACATCTTTGTTTATTTTTATTATTGGATAGAGACAGAGAGAAATTGAGAGGGAAGAGGAGAGAGAGGGAGAGAGACAGAGAGACACCTGCAGCCCTGTTCCACCACTCATGAAGCTTTCCCCCTGCAGGTGGGGACTGGGAGCTTGAACCCAGGTCCTTGCGCACTGAAATGCGTTCGCTCAACCAGGTGCGCCACCGTCTGGCCCCAGAAATCTCTTCAAGTTCTTCAGTTCCCCCCATTTCTTTCTTAAGCCTAGCCTGAGTGACGGTTTAGGCCAGAAAACCCTCTGCTGAGCGGCATCCTGACCTCCACCAGCTGATAATGCCAGTAGCAACCCTCAGGTGTGAATCCCAAATGCCTCCACTTAGAATCCCCCCCCCATACTCTGGTTTCTCTTCAGATCGCATAAATCTTTCGCCTTTTACTAAAGATTTCCGTGGAGAGGAACAAATCTGAGTCATAACTCAATTTTTTTAGGCCCTTTAATACAAGGGTTATATAAAAAAAAAAAAAAAAAGAATCCCCCCCCGCCCGTCTCCCAGTTGAGAACTACCACTCTAACCCAGCTCAGGCCTGCTGTGAATATGGACCAGGGGGAGCAGACCTCCCCTTCTAATGCCCCAGCAAGTTCCTTAGCGGTAAAATGGAGTTAGTAGGACAGATAACATATCTGTGACGAGCATCCAGTATCAGATTGATTAACCAAGAAATGCTCAGAAATGGGGGGGGGCACGCTAAAAATTAACTTCCAGGGGTTAAGCACATGACTGACTCACAATGTATGAAGCTCTGGGTTCTATTCGCATACACACCTGCTCCTCCCCCACACCCCCATGTCATAATAACTTCTAGAACCAAAGAAGCATTATCTTCAGACCTTCAGAGTTCTGTAGTTTCCATGAAAGGAGTGGTTGAGAGAGAAGAGGTTGGTAAAGAGGAAACAGCACTCAAGTATTTCCCTAGTCTCCAAGATCTCTGCTTGGAGTCAAAGCCAAAGAGGTTCTTGTTCATAGAGTAAGTGTAACAAAAATAAAAATAGCCCCAAGTCACTAAGCTCTCCTAAATTGACAAGTCACCAGTTCTGAACCGCTCTAGCATAAGCAAAAGGCATTTACTACAATGTCTACACAAAAATACTCAAGTACCAAGCCGCCGCCACACCACTTCTTGGATTTGGGGCTCTAAGTCAGAGCCCGAGGCTTGTAGACAAATAGCGGTAGCTTCGGCTTACACTGCCCCAAGAGAGTCCCCGACTGAAGGGTCTGGGTTTCGGCTTACACTGCCCCAAGAACAGTCCCCGACTGAAGGGTCTGGGTTTCCTTGATATCTAGAGTTTCTGACCACTGAAGTTTTTAAGATTGGAGGCAATGAAGGGATTGTCCATTACAGTGGCTCCAGAGACAGAAAAGACAACTTCATTTAATGAGAACGCATTTTCAAAAAGCAATCCAATTCTTCTGATTCTGTCGGGTGTGGGGAAACCCTATAAAAAGGCCATGGCCACGTGACCCTTTGGAAACTAGCAGAAAAGTCATTCCTCCAAAGAGCCCTGGTCACGGGATGTGTCACCACTTCAAAACAAAACAAAACGAGAGCCCGAGTACCTCCGCAACTATTAGGTCGGCACCGTCACCCCTCGTCTGGCCTTTCTTTTCACAAACCGAGCTGAAAGGAAGGAAGGAACACGACCTGCAGCCCGAGCCGGGGCGGGAGTGTGATCGTGAGCGCCACCGAGGGCCCGGGAGGCGGCGGCCGGCGCCCGGCTGGTGTCCCCGCCGAGTCCCTGCAGCCGGGCCCGGGTGGGCAGCGCAGTGGGCGTCGCGCCCCAGCGGCCGGGGTGTCCTGGGGCTCGGAGTTCCGAAGGTGCTCCCCGGCGATCTGGCTGCCCAGTGAGTCTCCCGGCCAGACGAGCGCCCCCGCCCCGGCCGCCTGCAGCCCCCCGCGCGCCCCCAGCCCTCCTCGAGGACAATCGGCTCACCTCACGGCCTCACGCGGGACGCCCGGGAGCTGGGAGCCGGCGCCCGAGTGCGGAGAGGCGGCCGACGCCCCGGCAGGCAGCGGCAGCGGCAGCGGCGCGGCCTGGGACCCCCTCACCGCCTCCTCCTCCCGCACAGAGCGAAGAACATGGCGACGCGGCGGGGCGGGAGGCGGGGCCTGGGGAGGGTGCGAACCGGAGGCGGGGCCGGAGCCGCTGGGGTCTGGAGGTGGGGTCTGCGCCGCTGGGGCCTCTAGGTCACAGTCAGCCCACGTTGATCAAGCTGGCCTTGCTAAATCGTGGCTTTTCATCACAATGACACCAGACCCAGGCAAGCCCGCTTAAAGAGAAGACAAAAAAATTCCTTCATTCTCAGGTTATTCCTCAGACTGTGATCTGGCCAGAGGACATGAGATGACAGTTCTCTTTGAGAGTTTGCCCGAGGTGGAAATAAACAGATCGCAGAAACACAACCACAGGGTGTTGTGATTATGGCAAGGAGACGAATGTGCAAACGGAACAAGAGGGTAGATGAGAAATAAAAACAGCTGTGATGTAGAATAAAAGGAATTGTTTTCATTAAATGTAGAATAAAAGGAATTGTTTTCATTAAATGTCAAATTTTCCCTTAATCTTGCTAAAATACTGCCTCTGCCATGCCTCAGTACAGATCTGTACTGGGAAAAGGTAATGCTGAAGAGACTTTGAATCCCTCACTTTCTACACAGAACTCAGCTCATGGGGCTTATGATTCAGGGCTCTGAAAGAAACAATGTCATCTACATAGGACTAAGTTGCACTAAGCAATCCACAGCGTAACTAAGAAAATGCTACCTGAAATCCTATGTCTCAATAAGCTCCTAAGGATCTTGACTTAGTGACTTGAGAATTCAAGAGTTGGTAAGGAAAGGGCTCTAAGCAAGTCTATTTAACTATCACTTGGACACTAGCCAACGGACACTAAAGGATCCTAGTATATTCTGGTCTCTTCTATCATGCACTTCTTTGCCTAAGTGACTTGCCAATGCAAGAGGAAAAAGACCAAAAAAAAAAAAAAAAAAAGTACAAAGACTTCCCTGACATGGCTGGTCAACAGAAGTTAGCTCCATGACTTCTCCCTTATTCTAGGAACTTGTCTAGGGACAGACATATTTAAGAACTTGCCTAGTTTGGGTCTCTTTGGCTAGGATTTGCATCACTCTTGGAAGGAAAAAGGTGGGGGTCAACTTTGGTATTCATTAATGCTTCCCTTCCTGAAATGACATCTACTTATTATTATGAAATCTGGGAGCTAAGACTCTACTTCAAGCTGGAGCTGAAGGACATCAAGTATCTCTGGCAAAAAATAAATAAATAAAAATAAAAAGTGAATGAGCCCTTGACTTAGGTGTGGTAAATATTGACTAGAATTGATGACACTTTTCACATACAAAGAAAAACACAAAACAATGGTAGGCAATTCAAGCATTAAATGACATATCTAACTAGTCAGGCAGGTGATTACTTTTCCCAAAACAAGAGATTTGTTCTCCATATTACACAGATGTGCTTGCATAGCTGTGCTAAGTGAAGAGAAAAGCAGCAAAGCGATTGAGAATCGATAACGCAGGCTCCAAGGTAAAGCCAGTGAAAATAGTCAACATGAAATGTTAAGTGAAAAAGAATGCGACCAAACAGTATATAGTGGAGAATCCCAGCTGGGTGGAGGAAACATTTGATAGCATATAACTTTTCAATCTATATTGTGTGAAGAGGGATGTTGGAGGCAAAGACAGCATAATGGTTATGCAAAAAAGACATTGCCTGAGGCTCTGAAGTCCCAGGTTTAATTCCCAACACCATCATAAGCCACACCTGTGCAGTTCTCTGGTAAAAACAAACAAACAAAAATAGGACTGGGGAGGTAATATAGTGGTTCTGCTAACGACTTTCCTGCCTGAGGCTCTGAGGTCCCAGGTTCAATCTCCAGCACCACCATCAGCCAGAGCTGAGCAGTGCCCTGGTTTGTGTCCTCTCTTTTTCATTAAAATAAATCAATAACAAATATTTAATAAAGAGATTTGAAGACCATCAAACTCCATCTGAATGAATCTTTTTGTTTCATGTCGCAGGGACTCAGTGCCAGTGGCTCCACAGCTCCTGTCAGTCGTTTTTTTTTTCTTTCTTCTAGATAGAGGGTGAGAGACAGAGAGATAAAGAGGGAGAAGGAGACAAAGAAAGGAGAGAGATTGCAGAACTGAGGCTTCCTCACTGCATATGTTCGCATGTGGTGGCTGGAGCTAGAACCCAAGTCCTCCTGCATGGTAACCTGTGGGCTCTACTGGTGAACCACCTTCCGTGCACTGAATGCACTTTTTTATTAGTGATTTAATATTGATTTATTCCACACCATCCCCACCACCAGAGTTCTGTGCCCCATCCCCTCCACTGGGAACTGCAGTGTTTCTCCCAAGCTCACAGATATGGGTTGACTTAATTTCTATCACTATCTATCTGTATCTATATATTTTTGCCCATTTTTTTCTGTGGTCTTGCATTCATGTCCTTTCTTTTTTAATTTTTCAAAACGTTTTAAACTTTACTTATTAGATAGAAACAGAGAGAAATTGAGAAGGGAGAGGAGATAGAAAGGGAAAGAGACAGAGAGATTCCCTGCTTCACTATTTGTGAAGCTCCCGCCCCACAGGTGGGGGGGCCAGGGGCTTGAACCCAGGTCTTCTGCTTACTATAATATGAGTGCTTAAGCAGGTGTGCCACTGCCTGGCCCCTGAATGCACTTTTCAACTCTTCAAAAATGATTCTACTGACCAGTAAGATTCGGTTTCCAGCTAAGCACAGTCTGCTTCTAGAATTGTGTAAAGATGGTTTTTTTTTTTTTCTTCTCTCCATAGTAACCAAGGCCAGTAGGACTAAAAGCCAATGGACTGTGGAAAACAATTTATAACTAATCCCAGCTGTTGCAATCCTATCCTTCCCCCACCTGTTTCGTCCTTTAAAACCTCTTAAACAAAGATCCCAATGGGAAACCAGCTGGACTGTTACCCAAAACTGTGTTCCCTGACTTGCAAATCTAAGACCCCAAATCAAGACTATTGTTTCATTTTAGCTGAAAAGTGTATTTCTGTATCAGCATTGCAAATGTTTATCTAATACATTTACCTATATGTATGTATCTACTTACATGACATACAGTTTTTTCTTTCTTTTCTTCTTTTCTTTATTTGCCTCCAGGGTTATCGCTGGGGCTTAGTGCCTACACTATGAATCCACTGCTCCTGGAGGCCATTGCTTTTTCCATTGTTGTTGTTGCTGTTATTATTGTTGTTATTGTTGCTGCTGCTGTTGTTGTTGGCTAGGACAGAGAGAAATGGAGAGAGGAGGGGAAGCCAAAGAGGGGCAGAGGAAGATAGACACCTGCAGACCTGCTTCACTGCTTGTGAAGCGACCCATCTGCAGGTGGGGAGCCGGGGGCTTGACCCAAGATCCTTGCGTGGATCCTTGTGCTTTGCACTATGTGCGCTTAATCCACTGCACTACCGCCTGCCCCCACCCCATGACACGTATTTTTTAAAAATATTTTATTTATTAATTTTTTGGATAGAGCAAAGAGAAACAGTGATGGAAGGGGACATTGGAAGGGAGAGAGAGAGAGAGAGAGAGAGAGAGAGAGAGAGAGAGAGAGATGCAGCACTGCTTTACTTGTGAAGCTCTCCCCTCCAGGTGGGGACTTGAGGTTTGAACCTGGGTCCTTGTGCATGTGCACTCAACTAACTGCACCACCACCTGACCCTGGTATATACATTTTTTTAAAGAAATGTTAACCTTATTACTATTATTTTAATATTTATTTATTTTGGACAGAGACAGAAACTGAAATGTAAGGGGGAGAGAGAGAGAGACACCTGCAGCACTGCTTCCCCACTTGTGAAATCTCCCCCACCCTGCAGGTAGGTACGGGGAGCTTGAACCCGGGTCCCTGTACACTGTAACATGGACACTCTACTTGGATGTGTCACCATTTGGCTACCCATTTTTCAATATTTCAGACCAATATCACATTTTTCCAGTTCACTACAAAACTAAATTCTCCATGTTTCTTTCCTTATTCAGAAACTTTCTGTCCTGATCTTTGGATCAGATAAAAGCTCATACATGGCCCCTGGCTCCCCACCTGTAGGGGAGTGGCTTCACAGGCAGTGAAGCAGGTCTGCAGGTGTCTATCTTTCTCTCCCCCCTCTCTGTCTTCCCCTCCTCTCTCCATTTCTCTCTGTCCTATCCAACAATGACGACAATAAGAATAACTACAACAATAAAACAACAAGGACAACAAAAGGGAATAAATAAATAAAACCTAAAAATAAATTTAAAACAAAATTAAATAAAAGCTCATGCATGAATACCAGAAATCTGATTTCTTCACTGTTTGGCTTAATGGGGATTCAGTGGCCCCCGGGTGGTAGAGCAGGTAGAGCAGGTTACTGCGTGTGCCAGAGATGCTCTGGTTCTCACTCATAAACAAACAACTAAAAAAATCTTAAAAAAAAAAAAAGCAAAAACTGTAGCATCATCATTCTTAATCTGTATTTATTTATATAATCATCTGTTTCTATAATTCGTGTTATATTATGTAAGATATAGCTATATTTGTGTAATCTTATTCTCTATATTCCAGAATTTACAGCTTAAATTTGCAGCTTTCCAGCTGATATGCTAGAGTAAGAGTTCTAGCACACAACCACAACATAATATATAGTCTTTCATTTTTTTTTTTTTTTTGCCTCTGGAGTTATCGTTGGGGCTTGGTGCTGGCACTACAAGTCCATTGCTCCTGGTGGCCATTTTTTCCCATTTTTTCATTTTAATTGGCTAGGGCAGAGAGAAATTGAGAGGGGATGGGGAAACTAGAGAGGGAGAGAGAAAGACAGACACCTGCAGGCTTGCTTCACCACTTGTGCAGTGACCCCCCCCACACACACAGGTGGAGAGTCGGAGGCTTGAACCAGGATCCTTGCGCAGATCCTTGTGCTTTGTACTATGTGCACTTAACCCAATGCGCCACTGCTCAGCCCACATATATACTATTTTCATATTTAAATATGTACTTAGAGACAGCGGGGAGACAGCATAATGGTTATGCAAAGAGACTCTAAAATCCCAGGTTCAATCCCCTGTACTACTCTGGCAATATATAGTATCAGATTAAACGAGGGGTCTCAGACTTGCAAAGTATATGCTTCATCTGCTGAGCCACCTCTTCAGCCAAAGAATGCACATCCTTTTTTAAAAAATATGTATGTATGTATGTATGTGTGTGTGTGTTTATTTTTACTGCCACCAAGGAAATCAGTGGGGCTTGGTGCTGGTGCAATGAACCCACCACTCTTGGTGGCTCTTTTTCTTTCTTCCCTCCTTTCTTTTTTCTTCCTTTCTTCCTTTCTTTCTTTTCCTTATTAACTTTTTCTAATTTTTTCTTAAATAGGACAGAGAGAAATTAAGAGAAGACAAGGAGATAGAGGGAGAGGAAGAGAGAAAGACACCCGCGGCACTACTTTACTGCTCATGAAGTATTCCGTCATGCAAGTGGGGACTGGGGACTTGAACCTGAGTCCTTGTACTTTATAACGTGTGCTCTACGGGACGCACAGTCTTTCATGGGTCTCCTCAAGTCTAGCCAATGGCTGATGGTGAGTGACTACCCAGGAATCCAAAGCCCCTTCCCCCCAGCATGCTCCCCTCGACTCTTGGACGGTTTGAAGACTTGCAGGAAATGAAGAATCATTTCCTGTTGATACTTTCAGTGAACAAATAGGGTGAGTGCACAGCGAAAGAGGAGGTACAGGAGGAATTCAGGGGCGCCTCCAGGCTCCAACCCTTCCCCTGAGCACCACTGCCCTCCCCACAATTTGTGCACCTCTTGCCACCTACTCGTGGTGAATAAATAGATTGGTTCCTTCCTGGGAAAGTTTAGGAGAGCCAGGGGGACATTCAATAAGCAACTAAGCAAATGTGCAACTACCGACTGGATGAAGAGCCTTGCAGGGGAGAAACAGGGCCGTAGATGGGGCTACAGGGACTCAGCACCAGAGGGCCCAGTGGCAGCAGAGACAACCTAGCACAGAGAAGCTCTCAGGAGGCTGCCAACAATAGCTGCTTCTTTGTAACTGATGGGGAAACCAAAGTAGTCATTGTTTCTCTGGTCATAACTAGAGCTAATGTATTCAAAATAAGTGTGTGTGTGTGTGTGTGTGTGTGTAAAGGTACTGCTTTTTGTCTAGCACATTTGAAACATGGCTTATCCGGAGTAATTACAGATGTCGGGGTGGGGCATTCTCTGCTGTGGCTGGTCGCCTGATGAGCGTGAGTTGCAGGTCCCTTTTAAAGGGGGTAGAAGGAAAATCTTGGCACGCCACGGCTACCTGATGTACACAGTGTGCTGGCCTGTGTTGGCCTGAGTGTCCATATGGGTGCTTCTTTCTTTCTTTCTTTCTTTCTTTCTTTCTTTCTTTCTTTCTTTCTTTCTTTCTTTCTTTCTCTCTCTCTCTCTCTCTCTCTTCTTTCTTTCTTTCTTTCTTTCTTTCTTTCTTTCTTTCTTCTTTTGCCTCCAGGATTATTACTGGGGCTCGGTGTGTCAGCACTACGATTCCACTGCTCCTGGAGTCTATTTTCCCCATTTTGTTGCCCTTGTTGTGGTTGTTATTGCCATTGTTGTTATAGCTGTTGTTGTTGGAGAGGACAGAGAGAAATGGAGAAAGGAGGGGAAGACAGAGGGGGAGAGAAAGACAGACACCTGCAGACCTGCTTCACCACTTGCGATGCGAAACCCCCTGCAGGTGGGGAGCTGAGGGCTCGAACCAGGATCCATACACTGGTCCTTGCACTTTGCACCATGTGCGCTTAACCCACTGTGCTACTGCTCAACCCCCATGAGTGTTTCTTTTTAAGAAAGAACGGAAAGGGGGGCCAGGTGGTGGTGTGCCGGTTAAGTGCACATAGTACTAAGCACAAGGATCCCGGTTTGAGCCCCCAGCTCCCCACCTGCAGGGAGGACACTTCACAAGCAGTGAAGCAGATGTGCAGATGTCTGCCTGTCTTTTCTTTAATTTTTATTATCTTTATTTATTTGATAGAGACAGCCAGAAATCAAGAGAAGGGGGAGACAGAGAGGAAGAGAAACAGAGAGACATTTGCAGCTCTGCTTCGCTGCTTGTGAAGCTTCCCCCCTGCAGGTGAGGACCGGGGGCTCAAACCTGGGTCCTTGTGCACTGTAATGTGTGCGCTCAACCATGTGCACCACCACCCGGCCCCCAGGTGTCTATCTTTCTCTCTCCCTCCTCTTTCAATTTCTCTCTTGTCCTATCCAATAAAACGGGGAAAATGGCCACTAGGAACAGTGGATTCGTAATGCCAGCACCGAGCCCCAGCAACAACCCAGGAGGCAAAAAGAAGAAGGAGGAGGGGGAGGTGGAGGAGAAAAAAAAAAGGAAGATAAGCAACATGGAAAATGGAATTATTTAAATACTGAGCACAGTATGATTTTAGATAATTTTCATTCAGATTGGTAATTGCATGGTACAATATTCTTTTGAACAGTAAGTAGAAAAATTTTAATGACGGAATTTTATTACAGTTCTTAGAGAGATGCTTTGTTTGCCACCTGAACGTAATCTTTGACTTGAGCTACAAGAGGAAAAAAATCCAGTTACCTTGGTAACTCCTACACAGAGCTCTTCCCAGCTCCTGAGACACAGCCAAGACTTAGTGCGGCTCCTACAACACAGGACAGGAAGGCTGGAGTGCTGCTCTTCCTGCCCCAGCCCTGCCACACACTTCCCTGGGGGAGCCGGGGCTGGAGCCACCCGCCACCACCTGAGAGCACCCGAACAGGAGGATACAGGACCACCGTGGAGTGGCGCCGTGGTGTCTCTCCTCCTATCTCAATGACTGTCCCTCTCTGATTCTCACCTATCTAAAAGGAAACCCAAAGAGGGAGAGTCAGTCTGTGGAAGCAGTGGACTCATGCAGACACAGAGGCGCAACGATAAACCTGGTGACCCCCCCATCATCTCTTACATATCCCTCCCCTCCACCATCCACATGGCTGTGAATCACTCAAGTGGTGCCAGCTCCAGGCCACTAGGGCAGGCAGGCTCAGTCACACTCACCCCTAAAGAGAGACTAAAGAGAGAAAATCCCTATCTGCCTAACAAAGGACTAGGCAAATCTGCCCGGTACAGATCTGTGTGGAGCATTTAAGGCTGCAGTTAGACGAGACACCCAATGTGCAAATAATAATGACGATTTGGATGATAATAATGATCATTATTAGGTGGGCTGGGGAGATAGCATAGTGGTTCTGCAAACAGACTTTCATGTCTGAGGCACCAGAGGTCCCAGATTCAGTCCCCAGCAGTGCCATAAACCACAACTCACTATCCCCTGGTAAAAACATATATAGATTTGTTTTTTTAGACGAGCTAAGAGGCAGCAAATAATCACTAGTGATCCAGAGGAAACAGAGTAATTGGATTCCATATGTCACGGTAATTTGGAGGTATCTCCAGAATCTACTAGCAGCAAAAACATACAAGTCACTCAATAGATGAAGGGGGATGCACTCAATAAGAATCACTACATACTGCCACCTCTCCAGATTCAAAGGAGGTCTCGAAACTTGACATCAGGCTCAACCTGACGCTGTTGACTGGCTACGGAAGAAGGGCAAACGCTAGAAGAAGAAGAAACTACATATCTGTGCTAAATAATTTCTTATCAAGTCAGAAATGTTAGGGAAAGTCTCTAAGTTCTCTACCCTTACAAGGAATATCTATTAGAAACATAGATATATATACGCCAAACACTGGATGAGTAGTTTAAAAGTGTGTCCTTTAAAACAGGAACAAGGTGGGAGTCGGGCGGTAGTGCAGCAGGTTAAGCGCACGTGGTACAAAGCGCAAGGACTGGCAGAAGGATCCTGGTTCGAGCCCCAGCTCTCCACCTGCAGTGGAGTCTCTTTACAAGCTGTGAAGCAGGTCTGCAGGTGTCTGTCTTTCTCTCCCCTCTCTGTCTTCCCCTCCTCTCTCCATTTCTCTCTGTCCTATCCAATAACAATGACCTCAATAATAACTACAATAATAAAACAACAAGGACAACAATAAATAAGGAATAAATAAGTAAATATTAAAAAACAGGAATAAGGTAAGTACTGTACTCTCTTTTTAAAGATATTATTGATTTATTAATGAGAAAACTAGGAGGAGAGAGAGAAAGGACCTGATATCACTGCTACATGTGCTACTGGGGATTGAACTCAGGACCTCATGCCTGAGAGCCCAGTGTTTCATCCACTGTGCCACCCCCCAGACCATAGTACTGCACTCTCTTCCACATCACACTGGAGGCTCTAGAGCAAAGGAATATATCAGGATTGTGAGGATTGCACAAGAGAAGCAAAGCCCATAGATGCGCTTGACATAATTAGACAGTCCAAAGGACTGACTATTCAAAGACCTCAACTAACGAGGTGGCATTCTGTAGACTGAATGTGTTTTGTGTTCCTCTAAAAAGTCCTCTGTTGAAACCCTAACCCCAATGACCCCTCACAGAATGAGAGAAGATCTTTACATGCCATATATCGGACAAGAGGCTAATAACGAAAATATATAAAGAGCTCACCAAACTCAACAAGGAAACAGATGACCCCATCATCTCTCAGATGGTGCTTTGGAAGTTGATTTGGTCCTGGAACAGGGACCTACAAGACAGGGATAGTGCCCTTAGAAAAGACCCCCCCACACATGCCTTCATCCATGTGAGCATATAGCAAGAGGGCCAGCCATGAGCCTGGGAATGGGCTCTTGCCAGATGTTACAATGACCAGCACCTAGATCCTGAGAAATAACTTTCTGTTGTCTATAAGCCACCTAGTCCGTGGTATTTTGTTATGTTGAATAGCAGGCAGAACAGACTATGATAGTGAATGGATAAGAAAAGTGGTTAAGGGAGTCAGGTGGTAGTGCAGCAGGTTAAGCACACGTGGTGCAAAGCACAACGACAGGCGTAAGGATCCTAGTTCAAGCCCCTGGCTCCCCACCTGCAGAAGGTCACTTCACAAGTGGTGAAGCAGGTCTGCAGGTGTCTATCTTTCTTTTTTTTTTTTAATTTTTTATTTAAGAAAGGATTAGTGAACAAAAACATAAGGTAGGAGGGATACAACTCCACACAATTCCCACCGCCCAATCCCCATAACCCACCCCCTCCCATGGTAGCTTTCCCATTCTCTAGCCCTCTGGGAGCATGGACCCGGGGTCGTTGAGGGTTGCAGAAGGTAGAAGGTCTGGCTTCTGTAATTGCTTCCCCGCTGAACATGGGCGTTGACTGGTCGGTCCATACCCCCAGTCTGCCTCTCTCTTTCCCTAGTAAGTTGTGTCTCTGAGGAAGCTGCGCTCCAGGACACATTGGTGGGGTCTTCAATCCAGGGAAGCCTAGCCAGCATCCTGGTGGCATCTGGAACCTGGTGATTGAAAAGAGAGTTAACATATGAAGCCAAACAATTTGTTGAGCAATCATGGATACCAAGCTTGGAATAGTGGAGAGGAAGTGTTAGGGAGGTGTCTATCTTTCTCTCCCCCTCTCTGTCTTCCCTCCTCTCTCCTCTGTCCTATCTAACCCATCCAACAATGACAATAACAACAACAATAATAACTACAACAGTAAAACAACAAGGGCAACAAAAGGGAATAAATAAATATTAAAAAAAAGAAAAGTGGTTAAACAAAAAAATTCCATTTATATAACCAACCAACGCAGAAAACATAAATTAAAAATATATATATATATACACCAGCTGCAATATTAAAACCATAAAATGTGCAGGAATAAATCTAACATGAAATGTGACAACATTCATAGGGAAAATTAGCTGGGCCTGAATGGACTAGAACTGCACTGCACGTGGCTATGTCGTCTAAGTAATACAGTTTTATTTGGGGGTCTTAGATTTGCAAGTTGGGAAGCATATTTTCAGGAAACAGCCTAAACTGTGTTGTACTGGGGTCGTTGTCTAAGGAGTGTCTAAAGAACAAAAGAGGGGGAGGATAGGATTGCAAAAGCTGTTGATCAAGAGTCGGATTGGTTATAGATTGTAGTCCTTCGAGTTCATTGGATTTCAGTCCGGCTGGCCTTGGTTGCTATGGAGAAAAGGGAAAAAAATATCTTTGCACAATTCACAGAAAAGGCCATGACTAGTGGGAAAAACCAGCTCCTGTCAGTCAGTAAAGAAGTTTTTGATGATCAGTTTTGTTTATTACTTTCTCGTGGAGGTAATGGTCTTGGCTCACAGGACTATATATTTTAGGTGTGTCATTTCCCACCTCTTCAAAACATGTTTTATACCTGTGGCTATTTAAATTGAAATGTAAATCAATGAATTACTTCAACTCAGGACTCAGTTCTTTAGTCATATCAGCCTAATTCCCTGTGCTCACAGACACATGTGACCAGTGGCTACCCACCAGACAGTGTAGATACAGAATATTCCCTCATTCCTGAAGATTCTGTTGGACAGTGCTGGACTAGAATACCATTCATGTCAAAGTTTCCATTAGAACGACAACTGCAAGCAGAAGAAACCACTACCCAAACAAAGAGACACCTCGCAGAATGGGAGAAGATCTTTACATGCCCATACATCAGACAAGAGGCTAATAACCAAAATATATAAAGAGCTCACCAAACTCAACAACAAGGAAACAAATGACCCCATTAAAAAATGAGGAGAGAACATGAGCAGAATATTCACCACAGAAGAAATCCGAAAGGCTGACAAACATATGAAAAAATGCTCCAAGTCATTGATTGTCAGAGAAATGCAAATGAAGACAACAATGAGATACCACTTCACTCTTGTGAGAATCTCAGACATCAGAAAAGGTAGCAGCAACAAATGATAGAGAGGTTGTGGGGACAAAGGAACCCTCCTGCACTGCTGGTGGGAATGTCAGTGGGTCCAACCCCTGTGGAGAGCCGTCTGGAGAAGTCTCAGAAGGCTAGAAATGGACCTACCCTATGACCCTGCAATTCTTCTCCTGGGATTATATACCAATGAACCAAATATACCCATCCAAAAAGATTTGTGTATGCCCATGTTCATAGCAGCACAATTTGTTTTTTTTTTCCCCAGATTCCCATTTAACAATACAACCCCCACTATTTCCTTCATCATTTTTCATGGACCTGTATTCTCCCCACCCACCCACCCACCCCAGAGTCTTTTACTTTGGTGTAATACTCCAATTCCATTTCAGGTTCGACTTGTGTTTTCTTTTCTAATCTTGTTTTTCAACTTCGGCCTGAGAGTGAGATCATCCCGTATTCATCCTTCTGTTTCTGACTTATTTCACTCAACATGATTTTTTCAAGGTCCATCCAAGATCGGCTGAAAACGGTGAAGTCACCACTTTTTACAGCTGAGTAGTATTCCGTTGTGTATATATACCACAACTTGCTCAGCCACTCATCTGTTGTTGGACACCTGGGCATAGCAGCACAATTTGTAATAGCCAAAAACCTGGAAGCAACCCAGGTGTCCAACAACAGATGAGTGGCTGAGCAAGTTGTGGTCTATAGACACAATGGAATACTACTCAGGTATTAAAAATGGTGACTTCACTGTTTTCAGCCCTTCTTGGATGGAGCTTGAAGGAATCATGTTAAGTGAAATAAGTCAGAAACAGAAGGATGAATATGGGATGATCTCACTCACAGGCAGAAGTTGAAAAACAAGATGAGAAAACACAAAGCAGAAGTTGGACTGGAGTTGGTGTATTGCACCAAAGTAAAAGACTCTGGGGTGGGTGGGGGGAGAATTCAGGTCCTGGAACAGGATGGCAGAGGACCTAGCGGGTGTTGTATTGCTATGTGGAAAACTGAGAAATGATATGCATGTACAAACTATTGTATTTACTGCCGACTATAAAACATTAATCCCCCAATAAAGAAATAATAATAATAAGAAGAATTACAACTGCTTGTGTTCATGTTATACCCACATAAGGGGAAGCATGGCATGGTAATAAAAAAAGAACAGATTAAAGAGTTAGGAAGTTTGTTTTTTTTTTGTCTTTAGGGAGTTTTGGGAGTTCTTTATCTTCTTAGTGGGTGAGGTTAAGGGGTTTTGCTTAGCACTTAGAGATCTTTTTGGCTTGCAGGGAGTCAATTTCTTTCTTTCTTTCTTTCTTTTGCCTCCAGGGTTATCATTGGGCTCAGGATCTCCTCTACAAATCCACTATTCCTGTGACCATTTTATTTATTTATTTATTTATTTATTTATTTATTTATTTATTTATATTTGGATAGGACAGAGGGAAATTGAGAGAGGAGGGGGAAGACAGAGAGGGGGAGAGAAAGATAGACACCTGCCAACCTGCTTCACGACTTGTGAAGCGACCCCCCTGAAGGTGGGGAGCCAGGGCCTCAAACGGGGATCCTTGTGTGGGTCCTTGTGCTTCGTACTATGTGCGCTTAACCAGGTGTGCCACTGCCCAGCCCCTATAAAGCATTTTGTGTATTTTCACTACAAGAGCCCCAACGGCCAGGTACTCAGATACTTGCTTTTCCAGAATCTTGGTCACAAGGACACAGACACCCAAAACTAGTCCACTGGGTGTTCTCTGAAGAGTTGCACCATGTGCAAGTGGCACAGAGCTGCTGGACTAGCTCAGAGTCATTCAGGCCTGGGCAGTGGGGCCTCTGCCATCTGTAACCACTGCAGGGGCCATCGAGGTTATCCTGGTGCAGCCATCAGGCTTTGCTCTTTTTTTTTTTTTTTTTTTTTTTTTTTTAACCAGAGCACTGCTCAGCTCTGGTTTATGGTATTGGTGGGGTTGAGTTTGGGACTTTAGAGCCTCAGGCATGAGAGCCTCTGTGCATAGCCATCATACTATCTACTCCCACCCGCCAGAAGCCCTTTACAGCTCTCAGTTCCCCTTGTCCCTGCTCGTAACTGGAAACCAGAACAGATTTGATTTAGGTGAGTCTATTAAAGAGTCAAGCTGAGCACTCAGGGACCAGAACCTGGGAGCAGTCCTCAGACTGATCTGAGAGAAGTGGCCCAAAGGCTGGGTCCTGATGTGGAGATCCGCACACTGTGGAGAGATCACAGTATGTATCTTCTGGAACCACACACGCTAAAATGCATCAGGCACTGTATATCCTGCCCCAGTGTTCCGGATATGCTGAGGCAACCAGGTAGTCATTTTATTTCAATTTTCTTTTCTTTTTCTTAGTTTTTTAAATTTTAATTATTCATTTTCCCTTCTGTTGCCTTTGTTACCTTTTTATTGTTGTTGTTATTGATGTCGTCATTGTTAGATATGACAGAGAGAAATGGAGTGAGGAGGGGAAGACAGAGAGGGGGAGAGAAAGACACCTGCAGACCTGCTTCACCACCTGTGAAGAAACTCCTCTGCAGGTGGGGAGCCGGGGGCTCGAACCAGCATCCTTACTCGGGTCCTTGCGCTTTGCGCCACGTGCACTTAACCTGCTGTGCTACTGCCCGACTCCCTTTTATTTCAATTTTCTATCTCTCCTGTTAACTTGTTCTTCTGGGAACTGGGAGTCAGGTATGGTGGACAGGGTGATCTTTGTGTGTCCTTGAAGACTGGTGAAGATGATGTCTCAGATCCCTATGTCCCTGATCCTTCACAGAGTAAGGAAGTTTACAGCTCATAGAACGAGACCTACTGTGTTCTAGTTCTCATAGATGTCCAAAACATATGGTGATTTCATTGGCAATTCATGGTGCCCACTGTCCAAACTTAATATTACAGCCATACCTCTGTTTCCCAAGATTTCCCCAAGAAATTCCTTTCCTAAGTTAGGAGGTGATGTCTTTCTTTGCAACTGCAAACTCTGAAAGGTACAAAATTAGACTGTATCTTACAGATGACCTAGCACGTTATGATCGGGCCCTCCTCAATCGCTATCGAACAGGCCATGGCCGGTGCGCCGCTATGTTCCATCGCTGGGGAGCCAGAGACGACCCGAACTGCCCCTGCGGCTACAGACAGACTATGACCCACATACTCAACGACTACCACCTCTCCAGATTCAAAGGAGGTCTCGAAACTTTACATCAGGCTCAACCTGACGCTGTTGACTGGCTATGGAAGAAGGGAAAACGCTAGAAGAAGAAGATCTAATAAATATTTCCCATGATTCATAATCTAAATGCAAGCAAACAAAAAGTATACCTCTCTAAGGCTATTGCTCAGTCTGCTGAGGCTAAACTGTTCGGTGCTTTTAAAGAGAAGAAAAACCTTAACCTCAGTGGAGTGGCTTGCAAAAACAAAGGCTTATCTCTCATCTTAATTAGTTGAGGTCTCTCTTGCATGCTGTCTCTGGACTCAGAGTACTGGACCTGAACTAACGAAGCAGCCCATCTCATATCAGGTAGATCCCATTAACTGAGAGAAGAGACCAAAACAACACCCCTTTTGGCTTTTAAAGCTTCCACCCAGAAGAGGCATTCATCACTTCCATGTAGATGTCACTGGCCAAAGCAGTGACACATGGGGAGGCTCAGTCCCCCTAAAGGGAGGGGCACTGCAAGTCAGAAAACAGATGTAATCTGAGTGGCGTGGTGCCGGGAAATCTTCCCACTGGGAGAGCCATCAAATATTTGAACGACGATACAATCTAACATGCCTCTTATGACTCAGTTTGGCTACATTAAATTGACAGGTTTCAAGATCCATAATATGAATGATAAAAATGGATTTGAAATGAGTTACTTTTCTGGGCACTGGGTGTGAAGCATTAGCAACAGTAACTTTTGATTCAGCTTGTGAAAGTTAGTTGCAGTGCTTCCAAAGTGCAGTGGAACAGCAGAACAGAAACAAGCAGGCATTCCTGTTGAGATTCCACTGTAACATCAAGTAAACAAGTAAACAAGCAAATAAACAAAACCTGCATTAAGCATATAGCATGCTCAGAGTTCATCTTGGTGCTGTGAGCACTATGATAGGACTAAGATTTGCACGGGAACTTGATGGAAAATTAAAGGGGAAAATCATGTTAAAAAAAAAAAAAAGCACTGATAACACAGGAAACCAAACAGAAAAGTCATAGCGTTGGTTAAGTGTGAAATTCTCCAGTTCAGAGATGTTATGGAACTGAACGAAGAAGGAACTGCTTTACCAGGAGCCACACGGTTCAAGCACACTGTCATTATACAGCACAAGCTGTACGTTTGGAATGAGATATGAGAACTGATTCAACATGCACCTGTTTTAGTCCTTGCTCAGCACAATGGCTACAAGCCCTTACTAAAGACCACCCTTCATCGGACAGTTCTCATCAATTAAATTAAAAAAACAGGATAGGGAAATGTGTGACCTTTGTCTCATACGATAAGAATAAGATTTCTCCGGAGTGGGGGAGACAGCATAATGGTTATGCAAACAGACTCTCATGCCTGAGGCTCCTAAGTCCCAGGTTCAATCCTCCGCACCACCATAAGCTAGAGCTGAGCAGTGCTCTGGTGTTTCTCTCTCTCTGTGTGTGTCTCTCTCTCTGCATCTCTCTCAAAAATAAAATTAATTAAAATTTTTTTAAAAAAAGAATAAGATTTTTCCTTTGCTTTCAAAATGTCAAATTTTGCATATAATTTAACAAAAAAATTTGACATCAAAGTTCAGAGAAGTATAATTGTCACAATGTAAATCTTAAATCATTATGAAATTTATAAATTCAGAGCACATGAATTTGGTCACACACAATAACCATGGAACTGAGTTCTGTACATTCAGCTAAAGCTGCACTTTATAAGGAAAGGCCAGTGCAGTTCCTTTGGTTGGTGAAATAAGGTTTACTTCTTGAGTTTAAATGAAAAAAAAAAAAGTAAAAGGTCAAGAAGGAAGCCAGAAGCCAGGTACAAAAGGCCACACACACACACTGTATGATTCCATCTAAATAAAATGTCTGAACAGCTGGTCCAGAGGCACAGAGGGGAGGTGAGTGGTTGTCAGATATATATATATATATATATATATATATATATATATATATATATATATGGAGAGAGAGAGATTATTAATGGGTATTTTGGGAGCATAATGGTGATGGCCGCACAACCTTGTGAGTGCACTAAAAATCACTGGCTTGTCACAAAAATAAATGCAGATGAGCTTTTTAAAAAAAGTCTGAAGTTGCAAATCATGTTTATTTATATGATTTAGGGGGTATTATTTTCAAAGATCCACTTTCAGAATTACTGACCTATAGTCGAGTACATTCTGTAACACAAAGATAAAAAAGAACAAGAAGTCAACAGCTACTTCTTTCATTGCTATTTTAATTTGAATTTTATTGATTTACCACCTATTGGCAACAGTATAGAATTTCAGGAGTACAGCCTCACCAGTCAGTTGTGTATTTGCTGTTTTTGTCTGTTTGTTTGTTTCACCAGAGCACTGCTCAGTTCTGGCTTATGGTGGTGCAGGAGATTGAACCTGGGACATTGGAGCCTCACGCATGAGAGCCTCTTTGCATAACCATTACACTATCTCCCCCCCTGACTCCAATTGTATTCTTTATTTAATATTTTCAGGGTCTTCTGGCAAGTAAATGGTCAAGTAGAATTTTACTTTTTTTTAATTAAAAAAATTTTTTTAAATATTTATTTTATTTATTCCCTTTTGTTGCCCTTGTTGTTTTATTGTTGTAGTTATTATTGTTGTTGTCGTTGTTAGATAGGACAGAGAGAAATGGAGAGAGGAGGGGAAGACAGAGAGGAGGAGAGAAAGATAGACACCTGCAGACCTGCTTCACCGCCTGTGAAGCGACTCCCCTGCAGGTGGGGAGCCGGGGTTCGAACCGGGATCCTTATGCTGGTCCTTGTGCTTTGCGCCACCTGCGCTTAACCCGCTGCGCTACAGCCCGACTCCCGAATTTTACTTTTTGATCACCTTTTCCTTGTTTGTTTCTGGAGACAATGTTACGGAACCCTAAAATGGAAAACTATCCACAAGAAAGGAAAAGGTTTTGCTGGACAGTGAGTTCTCTGCTAGAGACAGAACATGTATGGCCTTTACTGTGTAGACCTAACACTTACCCAGACATAGTCCACGTGGATAGAAAGCCCAACAGCACTCTGGGAACAAAACAAAACGAACAAAAATGTGGGCTTCGTCCAGTTCTCCACTATTTTCACTCTCAAATCATGTTTTGAACTTGTCTTCAGTCCTTTACATAAAAGGTCTCTAGCTCAAGTTACACAAATATGGAATTTCCATTCATGGAGAAGCAGTGTCGGAGAGGCGATCAGAAGCTGATTGATTCTACACATTTGAATTTGACGTGCTTATTAGACAACCAAGTTGAAGAGGCTCTTAGATCGATGGGTCTGGAATTAAGAGAAGCAAGCCTGAAGCTGTAGAAGAAAACCATCAGTGTAGACAATATAAGAAATCCATGGGCAGGCAGCAGGGGGAAATAACTCAGCCGGTAGAGTGCAGGACTTTCATGCCTGAAGCTCCCATCTGGATCCCTGGCACTGCATGTACCAAAGTGGTGCTATTGGGGGGTCCGACAGTGGCACACCAGGTTAAGTGCACATAGTACAAAGCACAGGGACCCATGCAAGGGTCTCGGTTCGAGCCCCTGGCTCCCCACCTACAGGAGGGGTCACTTCACAAGTCTCTCTCCTTCTCTATCTCCCCCTCTCTTCTCAATTACTCTCTGTCCTATCCAATGAAATGAAAAAAAAAATGGCTGCCAAGAGCAGTGGATTTGTAGTGCAGACACCAAGCCCCAGAGATAAGCCCCAGCGATAAACACATACGGCCACATATAAGCCAACTAGATTAGGAAAGAAAACAAGTGGTGCTCTGGCTTCTCTCTCTCTCTCTCTCTCTGTCATTTAAAATAAGTAAAATCATATGTAATATATACTATATTACCACCAGGGGTGTCACTGGGGGCTCAGTGCCTACGCAAATCCGCCACTCTTGGTGGCCTTTAATTTTTTATTTTTATTTTTGTTTCTCTCAGGCAGAGAGAAACAGAGGGAGAGAGACAGAGAAGGAGAAAGCTTATGAAGCGTCCCCCTCCTTGCAGGTGGGGACAGGGTACTTGAACCCGGGTCCTTGCACATGGTGACTTGTGCTCAACTCAGTGCCCCACTGCCTGATCTCATTCTATATATATAAAAGATTTACTAGGCTGTCAGAAAAGTCATGACATATTTTTCTGTGCAAAAATGTATTATGACATTTTCCATGACCCAATATTTAAAAAAAAATTTTATAAATAAATCTTTTAAAAATTAAAAAAAAATTATATTTATTTTCCCTTTTGTTGCCCTAGTTGTTTTTTATTTTGTAGTTATTATTGCTGTTGTTGTTGTCATCATTGTTGGATAGGACAGAGAGAAATGGAGAGAGGAGGGGAAGACAGAGAGGGGGAGAGAAAGATAGACACCTGCAGACCTGCTTCACCGCCTGTGAAGCGACTCCCCTGCAGGTGGGGAGCCGGGGGTTCGAACCGGGATCCTTATGCCAGTCCTTGCACTTTGCGCCACGTGTGCTTAACCTGCTGCACTACTGCCCGACTCCCTGACCAACATTTTTAATATGCGAAAGAGAGAGAAAGAACCAGAGTCCCACTGGCATATGTGGTGCTGGGGTTCAAACTCAGGACCTCATGTTACACGTCCTGCACTCTGTTGCTGTGCTACCTCCCAGGCTGAAATAAGCACAAGGGGGGGGGGTGGGGAGGAGAAGGGGGAGGAAGAAAGGAAATAAAAGAATCTATACACCAGATAAATCACACAGTGCTGCTCTGGAAAACATCCAAATTCTGGAAGACTCCAAAGTTAAATGGTGAGGAAGAGAATGAAGAAGCAGCCAGTGACACTGAGGTGGAGTGGGTAAGCCAGGGAAGGCCCTTGGAAAGATGTTTTCTCAAGAAGGAAGCAAGTGTGACAACCAGGTTTCAGGCTGAGAGTGTCCCTTGGATTTAGCAACTTGGAGGGTGGAGGCCATTGGTGACTCAGCCCTGCGCTGAGATCAGTCATCCACAGTGCTCAGCTGCAGGACAGAGTCCTGTGGTTCGAACAGCATCGCACACATTCTCGACCTCTGTGGGGATTCATGGAGGACCCCATATGGACTCCCAGAACAAGGGCCCCAGAACCTCTGAGAGAAGTGAGAAGGCAAGGCTGAGTTCATCTGCTTAATTTATCTGAACAGAGATCTAACTGGGAAGGTAAGATGCAACTGCTGTGAGTCGACTCTAGAAGATTCCCTGCGTTCCGGGAGCTTGCTACTGTTGATCGAGCCATAAAGTTGTGGCTTGAGAAACAAGGAAAGAACATGAGCGGTGACAGTGGACGGCTAGAAGGCAGAGGGGCTTCTCTGAAACACACAAAGCCGGCCCAACAAAGCCCTGGCTGGGGACCAGCTGTCGGCGGCAGCTGCAGGGAGACGTCACTATTTCTCCACTCCATGCCCCAGTCAGCAGGGACACACAGGCTCAGAATGACTCACTGGAATAGGCATGTGATGGACAGTCTGTCTCCAAGGCTTCCCTTGAGTTGTCTGACAAAACAACAATTCGGTCAGGGAAAGCCAACCATCCAGTGGCGTTCGGCAAATTCCCAGAGCTGGGCAACATCACATTAACCGCAGAACATTGTCATTACCAACAAAACATGTCCCATGCCCTTTGACCACTGATTTGTTTGGGGTGCTGGGGACAGAACCCAGGGCCTCGTACATGCAAACTATGAGCTGTGCCTCTGAGTTCATTTTTTAAAATACATTTTTATATTAATTTATTTTCCCTTTTATTGACCTTGTTCTCATTGTTGTTGTAGTTTTTATTATTGTTATTAATGTTGACGTTGTTGGATAGGACAGAGAGAAATGGAGAGAGGAGGGGAGTACAGAGAGGGGGAGAGAAAGATAGACACCTGCAGACCTGCTGCACCGCCTGTGAAGCGACTCCCCTGCAGGTGGGGAGCCGGGGGCTCGAACCGGGATCCTTATGCCCGTCCTCGCGCTTGGTGCCACATGCTCTTAACCTGCTGCACTACCGCCCGACTCCCCTCTGAGTTCATTTTAAAATAATACTGGAAGTCATTGAAACGCCTGGAAGCTTCCTGCTCAGCTATGTGTGAGATTTCAGAAAGGTAGTGGGTGGGGGAGATTAGCAAAGCACAGGACATGCATGTCTGAGGACACAAGTTTGGCGCCACGCAGTGCTCTGGTCTCTCTCTCTCTGGTCTCTCTCTCCCTCTGGTCTCTCTCCCCCCCCTCATGAAAATAAATTTTTAAAAAGCAAGCAAGCCCGGGGTGTGGGGGGTGGGTCAAGGTATGTTGCTCAGAACAAGAAGTTCTTTTTTTTTTAGAATTCTTTTTTTTTTTTTGTAATTTTATTTATCTTCCCTTTTGTTGCCCTTGTTGTCTTTTTGTTGTTGTTGTAGTTGATGTCGTCGTTGTTGGATAGGACAGAGAGAAATGGAGAGAGGAGGGGAAGACAGAGAGGAGGAGAGAAAGACAGACACCTGCAGACCTGCTTCACCGCCTGTGAAGCGACTCCCCTGCAGGTGGGGAGCCGGGGGCTCGAACCGGGATCCTCATGCCAGTCCTTGCGCTTAGTGCCACCTGCGCTTAACCCGCTGCGCTACTGCCTGGCTCCCAAGTTCTTTTTTATTTTCAATTTTTTAATTATCTTTATTTCATTTATTGGGTAAAGATAGCCAGAAATTGAGAAGGAAGGGGGTGATAGAAAGGGAGTGGCAGAGAGACACCTGCAGCCCCGCTTCACCACTTGCAAAGCTTTCCCTCTGCAGATGGGGACTGAGGGCTTGAACCCAGGTCCTTGCACACTGTAACATGTGAGCTCAACCAAGTGCGCCACCGCCCGGCCCCAGAACAAGGAGTTCTTAGTCTGAAGACAAGAGGGCCTGGGGGGCTCAGATGCCAGCACAGCCTCTAAACTTGGGGTTCCTTTGGCAGACATTTTGTCTTCATGTCTTCTTTTTGTCCACAAAGGTGAAGCTATGAGCAAAGTACGCTGCCATTCTGATGAGTTCAAAGCAGCTGCAGGGGCGTTCCATTTTTGCATATGTTTCAAAAATGACCATCCCCGAAGTATGAGTTTCACAATGGGCGGTATTTTGATTTGCTTGTTAATTACAACTGCAGTTTTCTTTATTTTTAAAAGATTTTATTTATTACAGCTGGGAAGGTGGCTTAGTGGTAGAACACAGGATTTGCATAATTGGAGTCCTCAATTTGATTCCTGATACATGTGCAAGAGTGTCTTGCTCTTGTTAATAGATCTTTTCTTTTCTTTCTTTCTTTTTTTTTTTTTCCATAGCACTGCCCAGCTTTGGTTTATGGTGGTGCGGGGATTGAACCTGGGACTTCAAAGCCTCAGGCATGAGAGTCTTTTTGCAGAACCATTATGCTATCTCCCCCTGCCCAATAGATCTTTTCAGAAGAAAGACCAGAGCGCCACTTTAGTGTACACTGGGGGGATTGAACCTGGAGCCACCTATGCTTTACTTCCCGAGAAACCAGCTAGATATTTCAGATCTTTCTAAAATGGATGTGTCTACCATTTGGAAAAGACTGCTGACCATTTGGAACCTATTTCTACTTGCACCTTGATATATATAGTTTAAAACCCCGCACCTTGATATTTACAAAGAAAGCCCAGCAGACTTATTTATTGCCTTTTCACTGTCCTGTGAGGGAACCTGTTTAACAAAGAATGCAAAACTGGCTCTTTTCTCATGATTGATCGCTATCTGTGTTATATAGTCTCCCAAGGCCATATAGGTAGAGAATGAAGATGTAAAGGCCACTCTAGTTTTTTTGGAAGTGGTATTTGAAACTGCATTTATATACTTATCTTCAAAGGCATAAAAATAGAAACACGTTAAAAAAAAAAAAAAACCTCTCAAAGTTACGTTTTTATGTTTTAAAATTTTAGCTTTTTAAAAAACCACAGGGTTTTGGGCAAACCAAGTAAGTCACATGGGTGCCACCAGGTTTGGGGAGGGCCCCCATACCAGGAGAGCGGGCAGTCGGCACCAGCTGCCGCTGCCTGATCTCACCGTCAATGGGAAGTGGAGTCAAAGCCATAGGCCCCTATCACAGAAAAAAAAAAACAAGCTGCAATTACAGACTGTTCCACCTTGCACGGAATGAATGGCAGCCTGGAATCTTCTGGAAGCAAACTGATGTGCATACATAAAGAAATGTCCCCAGCCCAGTTTTAATATGAGATGGGATACGGGTTGTTTCTGTGCACCCTCACACAAGCTCCTCTCTTCCTGTGTCTTCATGTGGGAACTACCGGCAGGGAGTTCTGAAGATGAGATGAAATGCCTAGAGGAGCCTAGCAAGCCTGCTGCGGGGACATTCTTCCCCCTCTCTTCCTCTCCTGAGTCATGGCCTCTGGGAGGCCCTCTGTGATCTCCTCCGTGCCCTAGACCCCTGCCTCTTCAGGCCTTGTGTCTGACTCAGGACACTTAAAGTGTAAAGTGATGGCTCTCTGCTCCCATTTCTGAGGATGAGAGCCACAGCTCTGGAAACTTCACTTCAAACAATGCGAATGGGACAGATGAAGTTGTCGTGGGTTCTGCCAGCCAGAAGGTACCTTCTGAAGCCGAGGTCCTTACAGTCAACACCTCTGAGAGAGGCGAAGCTGTCGTAGTGAGAGGTTTTGCACTGGCTGCAGCTATAAATAACAAGACAGACTGCCCTGAAGGTGGAGGCCCTGCCCTTCCATGGCGCTGGAGCGTGCCAGCAGCAGCTTCCTGGTGGGGAAGCGGGCTGAAAGGGGCCTCTCATCACAGGAAGTGCAGGGGCAGAGACAGAGCTGTAATTGTGTCACGGTTTTATCTCCAAAACCATCACCTGGACAAACCCGCCACGTGAGAGCTCGTCTGCATTCAGGGAGAGCGAGTGCTGTGAGGGAGCCTCAGCCCTGCCCGCAGCGTGGTACTTGCTCTGCAGGGCCTGAGAGGGAACTTGGTGTTGTTGCATTGTATGAGACATCGCTTAGCAAAACTGCCAAGGGAGGGGAGAAAAGAAAGGGTTGTTGTTCTTTATGGGGGGTGGGGGCTAATGGTTTAGTCAAGAGTGTTTTGATTTTTGGTTTTAGCATTTTAGCTCTCCAGCTTGGGCCCTGTAACAAGACAGATTAGCAAGGGGGAAGCGTCCACGTTTCCGTCTTCACTTAGTAGATTCTGCACGACCTGGAAGGAAGAAAAGGCCCAAGGACAGTTCAGTCCGAGTATTTTCACAGCAGGTTTGATGAAGAGGGGGAAGAGGGGGTGGGAGGACACAATGGCATGCAAACAGGGTGAAGTGCCCCTCTTCTTCCTCAGGCGTTGGGGGTGGAGGATACCACTTATGTGAGGATCTCCTGACCACACTTGCCATTTCTCAAATTCCCTTCGCCTCACATAGCCACGGTGCCCGGGCATCACCGTGTGGGGTGCTG
The DNA here is from genome assembly GCF_950295315.1 of Erinaceus europaeus. Classification (NCBI taxonomy): domain Eukaryota; kingdom Metazoa; phylum Chordata; class Mammalia; order Eulipotyphla; family Erinaceidae; genus Erinaceus; species Erinaceus europaeus. The sequence continues at coordinate 123,219,363 of NC_080185.1, forward strand.
TGTCCCACACCCTGTGCCACCAAGGATTCTGTGAGCTGTGAGGAGGCAGGGAGGTCTGTGCTGGCCCACTCATTTGGAAGCAGTTGTGCTGACCACGAACGTGTCTCTGCTCCATCCTTTTTTTGTAACCTCCCCATCTAACCTAACATGGCAGCAGGCAGTTCCTCCCGAAAGACCATCAGGGAGGACCTCTTGTGCCAGGCACCCTCCTCTCTTGGAGACTGGACACTTCCTTCTTCCTGTAAAGATACTTTACCCCGAGGCCATTTTAAAAAAGAACCTTCTCTCTTTAGGTTGTGAAAGTCACAGATGTGAAAGAAAAAGGACTCTCCATACTTGGGTCTGGTAAAGCTGCCTCACTGACAAGTAAAACAAAAGGTCAGCAGCTGGGGGAGGGGGTGGGGAGGTTCAGTGGGTAGAGCACAGGGCTTGTGGCCATGAATAATGGGTTTCACCCCCACTCTGCACTGCAGATGCTGGAGGAGTGCATTTCTTTCATGAAATGAACAGATACACCTTTAAAAAGAAGAAGAAGAAAACCCCAGATTGTTATTTTCCTATGTTGACTCACCCAAATCACTGATGAAGCTGAGATAAAATGAGGAAGGCTACTACCTCAGGAGAGTAAAGGGATTTCCATTTCAAGTATTTTTACTTCTCTATGAATTTAGTTTGCAAAATTCCAGTGTAAATAATAAAAATAAAACCACACTCAAACACAAAAGCACCAGACCAAAAATGAATACCAGCTGCCCATGGCTTCCACATGCTCTGTTCTTTTATGACCACTGAGTAGCTTTTTGTTGTCACCAGGGCCCCACAGCTCCTGGTGGACTCTATTTTCTAGAGGGTGACAACTCAGCAATGGGGCTCCCACATAGTGGCTGGGAACTTCAACCCAGGAGCTTACACGTGGGAATGTATGCTTTCGATGGGGTGAGCGGCCTCTCGCCCACCACTGCTGACTAGTTTTTTTTTCACACCATTCGAAGTCATATGAAATGAGATTCTGTAAAAACTGAAGCTTTAGGTGGCTCTGCAAGTTTCTCTTTGAAAGACTGTCACATAACACAGTGAGCTACCCTGGGAAGCCGCTGGGACAAAAGAACAAAACAGAATTCGCTCTTGACGGCTTTGGGCTGATGTGTTCATGACACAAGCCTGTTCTAGTGTCGGGCCTTTGGGGAGGGCTGTCCTGAGGCAGGTTAGCTTTACAGACGGTTAGGCCCCAAGAGTCAGACAAAGGGAGAAAAGACCTGCGAAAGGCGTGTAAGTTTGTAGATGACTCAGAAGCAAACTTTTAAAAACCGTAACAACAATAAACATTGCATTTTATTGAGGGGAAAAAATAGCTGGGGCCACACAGAAGGTTTACTGTGCTTACTGGCCTCAAAGAAGTAATTCGCTCTTTGATTCAGAAATGTTGGTAGACTCAAAGGCTGAGGTGATGGACTTCTGTCAGATTCATGTCCATTTTCATAGAAGCAAAATTGGAACTACAGACCTGAAGGTTCAAGGCATACCACTCCCCCCACCAAAAAATAAATAAATAAATAAAAATAGGGCAGGCACAGTGGCAAAGAGATCACTTGGAGCTGAAGGTGGCAAGGAAAAGCAGACATCGGATGTGTGTCTGTCTGCCCCTACTGGTCTGAAAGCAGGTGACTTCCCCCTGGGAATTCCATACCAGGATGGGGCAACAATCCCCCCATACCCCACTGGACAAATCATCAGGTGAGCAACAGATAGACACCCAGAGAACCAGTAAGAGGTTTACTGCTCACGTGCCTAGCTCCCCCACCCCCCATGTACGTGGCAGAGGCCCAGCTACGCTGAGG